>NW_022196913.1:36119209-36143162 GCF_008632895.1 Mastomys coucha | reverse complement strand
GAATTGGGTTCTGATGATGGCAAGTGACCTTGGTTTGTGTTGTTTATTTTCTTACACTTGTCCCCCGCTATCTAGTTAACTCTAGTGCTACCTGCCCTTGCTAAATCTGACTGGAGCCTGTCCTTCCTGTGATCCTGATTGTGTCAGAACTCCTCAGATTCAAACTGTCTCTGTGATCCTGTGATTCTGAGATTCTGTGATCCTGGGCTTGTTAGATCACCTGGGAGTGTGTCTTTCTCTGTGTGTTATGGGACTGGCTGCAGAGCTTGTGCCCAAAGTCTGCTCAGAACACTAACCCAGACAGACCGGAAGGAACTGGAGTCACTGGGCTGGCAGAGTTCCTGTGTGCCTGGTCCCACTAGTCCCAGCTACTCCCAGTGGTGGGACAGATGTTGGTTCCTGCTTACCTCTGATCCTGGGTGTGTCAGAGCACCTAGGAGTGGAGCTTCCTCTGGGTGTTGTGGGAGTGGCAGCGGGGCTTGTGCCCAAGGTCTACTCTCTGGTCCTGGGTGTGTCAGAGCATCTGGGAGTGGAGTGTCCTCTGGATGTTGTGGTACTGACTGCAGAGCTTGCACCCAAGGTCTGCTCTGGACCCCAGCCCAGACAGACCAGAAGGAACCCAAGTCACTGGGCTGGTGGAGTTCCTGTGTGCCTGGTCCTGCTGGTCCCAGTTACTCCCACAGTCTTTTTTCTGGAGGGCTTCTTAAGATCCAGGAAGTTGGGCATAAAGCACTCCTTTGGTACCTACCTAAGTACAAGGTCCTAAGCTTGAGATGCTGGTGTTTGACATTTGGGTGGCAACAGTACTGTACCCCAGACCAACATTGTAAGATTCTATAGATTCTGTGAGCATTATCATAATAACAGAAGTGCTTTGGGTTAAATTGCAATTCTTTGTATTTTACTGTATTTTATTTAAGGAAAATCAGCAGCTGCATCATGACTTTCCAACCTTACAAGAAATAAAGAACAGGAAATTGTTCATTGCTCTCCCAGAATGTGTTAAGACAGGTCTGTGTCCTGTATCCCTAGAATATGGTCAGTTCAGGCTTTCAGTGATCATAGTTTTCAGTGTAGCAAAGAATAAAGGGACAGGGCCTCATAGTCAAGCCTGTCTACATTAGTCCAGTGTGGTAGCTATGAAGATGCTCAGCAAGCACAGAAAGGAAGGTGAAAAAGTGGGCATTGTAACCAGAAGACAGACCTTAAAACCCACACACCTTCCAGGTATGCGTTGGTCTTTTACACCATATTAGAGAAGAACTACTTTTTAGTAGAACATTTAGAGAAGTTGTAAGAAAAAAATAACCATCCCTTGGGAAAGCCATCTATTGCTCATTACTTTTTTAAAATCAGAGGATGATTTCTTCATCCTGGAGATCTAGCCCAGGACCTTGTATACCATGCAAGCACTAAATTACCAACCCCCTTAGCTCTTCCCTGTATTCAGTGTTATTCATTCAGTTATTTGTTTAGTGTGCATGTTTGTAAGCACCTAATATATACACACAGGCTTCAATAATGTTTAGACTCTGCTAGGCATAAGACCAGGGAAGGTTGATATGTCTAATACAGTCTTACAGACAAATCAGTTTGTATACTTGAGATAATTTTCTAGCAAGTGGAAGAATTTCATATTATAAGTCAACATACTAATAATTTTCAACAAAGTAAAAGGAAAATCCCTTTTTTTCTAATGCAAGCAAACATCTACTTTTTGATAGTAGCCATCCAATGTAAAGGTGATGGTTGTAGGATGGTTATCATTGACACTGCCCTAGTCCTGGCCTTTCCTCTGCCTCCAGAGACTATGCTGATAAACATGAGATTGAGTTGAGAAAAAAGAAAACTCAGGAGATCTCACAGGAGTTACTCATAAAACTCCCCACAGTGAAGCTAAAGAGATAACTTAGTGGCTAAGCGCACTTAGTTGCTGCTCTTAAAGAGAACCAGGGTTCTGTTCCCAGCACCTACAGCTACCCAGCAACTCACAACCATTTGTAACTCAAGCAGCAGAGGATTTATCATTGTCTTGGCTTTCTCGGGTACCTGGTATGCACATGGAGTACATACAAACATGCGGCAAATATGCACTACATAAAATAAATAAGTCTTAAAACTATGTTTTTAAAACTTACACACACACACACACACACACACACACAGAGAGAGAGAGAGAGAGAGAGAGAGAGAGAGAGAGAGAGAATATGAGAGAATACATTCAAACTATTCTTTGGATAAATGTGAGGAATCCCGTAGACCCCTGGAACTCATTACTACTTTTCTCAATGGCCTTTATAAATTATTGTGTTTTAACTAAATTGATATCTCTAATATATTTTATCTTTAGGGAAAGCCTGTGCTAGTTAGTCTTTTTTTTTTTTTTTAAACCTTAATCCAAGCTGGGGTCAACAGAGAAGACAACTTCAGTTTAAAAAAAAAAAAAATGCTTGTGAGACAATATATCAAAAGCAGTAAAATCTTCTGTACCACTTAACGGGGATCCAGGCACATCACTTTGAAGCCTATGCATATGGAGCCATTCATAGATGGCCTGATGCCTCAGTCTAGAAACCCAGGGGCAGAAAAGAGGTAGGCCTTTGTTGCACACTCTCCATGGACCTGTGGAATGAGATGAAAGCAACTTGCTTATCCCTCCCTGAAAAAAACTTGTGTTTCTTACAATTAAAGGCTCTACATCCCTGGGTAGAGGAGGAACTTGTTTCTTGGTCTCATTTTTAAAGCGTTCAATAGTACACAGTAGCTTAGCAAGTGGTGTATCACTGAGATAACCTCCCACTCACTCCAATTTTGCTGCTTTACAAGCACAAAGGGAAATTTGAGGAAAGAATCTGATCCTTTTTCTCTTTGGGTCAAGTCATGTTTACCCTGATGTGAGTTTGTGAATGGGAACTTGCTGCACATATGTTTTCAATGTGACCATGGCCTGAAACATCTTTCCTAGCCAATGGTTAGAGTGAAGGGCAGAGTGATGCAGTGGTGCACACACTTGTCTGTGTCTGCACATTTACACAGTCATCATCTGAGCATGCTGATAGGCCCTAATCCACTTTAATAATGTACTGAGAGATTGCATCATGCTTTGTTTTACAAAATATGAAAACTATCCACAGCTGTGAAGGAATAACCCACATAATTCATCCAAGAGACTGCCTCTCTTACTTGTGGGATATATTCCATATCTCATATCAACTCACTGATATAGGAAGATCACATGATAGATGCTGTAAAACAAGCATGTCATTTCCACAGCAGGGGAGGTTAAACCCTGTGACATCTGAGTGATGAGGCACAAGTGAGTTGGAAAGACAGTATATCTCTCCACACCAGATAATATACTGTCCTTCATTCTGCAACTTTATTTGTATTAGTCAGCCAGCTAAGAGAAGAGCTGAAGGATGTGGAAACCTTCAGGTCTTGACTAGTCTGTTAAAAGATCTTTCCTGTGGTGTAGATGCTGTTCTTTAGGAATTTCGAAGAAAACAACAGTGGCTATGGCATTCCCCTTTCAATATTTCCTTTATTTCACTTTTTTATGTTGTGCTAATATTGACTTCATATAGTTTTGTAATTTCTGTGTTCTAGATTGAAGCTATTATTCAGTTTTTTCCCTATGTTCCCAAAAATGTATAATATCAAATTAGTTGAGATTAGACCTAGTGGTAAATATTTGAAGTCTGTGCTCATAAATTAAGGGATCTGATGAGTCTAAATAATATGCGTATATTCTGTGATGCTTCATAAGGAGACTGATGTTTTAGCTATCCCTACATTCTCTTAACAGGAATGCAGTAGTTAGAACTCATGTCAAGTGCTGCTTAAGGAGCTGCTAGACTATCCAATGCATGTCCATTTGTTATCTGGCCTGTGCCATAGTGATATACCTTTGTTGCCATATGGTAAAGCTGGCATAATGTGTTAAGATTCCCCGCTACATACACATGCCTACCCAAGAGGTGGTCCCCTTCTCTATTTGTATTATTCTACTTATTGCCCCCAGATGCTGAAACCCTTTCATGCAACATTTTAATGCAAATACATACTTGGTGCCTAGCTGTTTGATATCACTGTATGCTGTTTATCCTAAGCTTTGGTTAATAATCTTGTCCAATGACTGAAGCTTTACTTGCAGCATTGTTACTTGATTAACTGGTAATTCTTTCCAAGAATATCATAACTATTGAGGAGCCCATGGTGGTTAATCCAGATTGATGAGCTATCTCCCTCACCTTGTTAACCTTTCTTGAGTTTATAACATGACCTGAGTTCTCTAACTTCCCTGTACACACATATAGTGTCTTCTGCACACCCACAGTTTTCTTCCGCAGTTCAAGACCATCAGGCATTGCCATTTACAAAGAAAGAGGAATGCTACTTTTAAGTATGTCCCAGATTGAGACTGTTAAAAACTCCCTGTGTGATTTTTCACCTTCTGTTTCACTCTGAAATGATATCCAGGCTTGATGAGAAATATCAGATTGGAGTGCACAGATAATGTGCTCAATAAGACCCCCCTCCCAGAAAGCAGCTGTTAGAATCTGCACAAGAGTGCTGAAAAAACAAAGACTGTGGCCATGTTTATAAACTGTCCCGGTGCAGACTAGACAACACAGTAGAGGTTCAGAGCTTGGAATGATGTCCTTGTCCACTCAGGCTCTTTTCCTTTTACTCTACAACTAAGTGTGATCTATAAAGTGTCTATCTGTTTCTTGGGGGAAACTCCTGATGCTTACAGGCTGAAATTCTCTGAGGATTCCTGTTATACTTATATGTGTCTTTTTTGAATGTAGCGTCAAACCATCATCTGTCTCATTTTTTTACTAGAACTGGAAAGACCCCAGGAAGTTATGTATATCGGAGTATCCTCCTAATCATAAAGAACATTTCTTTTTTTTGTCCTTAGAAAATTCTTTTCATTGTCTTGATTTGCTTTATTTTCTTTGTGAGGTCTAATTAAAAGAAGCATGTGGTTCTGCAGAGTCTTAGGGAACAGTATGCTATGACTGTTGGATATTTGATGTAGTTTAGTAGGAGAACAGCATCAACTGCAAGCTATAGTAACTAGATCTGCTACTATATGCCATCCACCATTATAGAAGCTCTACACTTTGTTTTCATTTGATTTTTCAAAAAGATACCTACAAAGGAGGCATTCTTATCCCTCCTTTACAGGTAGGGAGACTTGTCCAGCATCCTCATCATGAAGTAACAAAGCTGGGATCCAAATTTGGGCTTGGCAACATTTTTGACCTTCCTATGTCTCTCTAGTCCTTTTAGGAAGAACAGACAACAGGTCCCAGCACAGCCATCCTCAATGGGTATAAGTGAAAGTGAACATGGTATCCTTTTGATTGTCTAGCACAGTGGTTTTCAACTTGTGGGTCATTACCCCTTTGGGTCACATATCAATACATAAATTATGGTTAATAACAGTAGCAAAATTACAGTTATGAAGTAACAACGAAAATAATTTTATTTTATTCCACAGTTTTAAATTCATTCTACAACATGAGGAACTGTACTAAAGGAACTGCAGCATTAGAAAGGATAGGACACACCACTGATCTGGCAACTGCTGCTGCCCCAGAGTAATTGTACTTTCAGGCTCAGAGGTCTTAGTTCCAAAAGATTCTAATGTTTGGGAAAGAAGCAGGAAGTTTTTAGCATATAAAATATAACTTCATTTTAAAAATGGCTTTATCTTATAAACATGTCACTTTTTACATAATTTTAGCTTATATAGTATATGAAACTAATAAAGGATATTTGAGTAACTTATTTTTCACAGATAGAACATGCCTTATATTGTCTGAAAATGAAGAGAGCCCGTGTCTAAGTTATGTCTGAAAGCCCATGTCAAAGTTTATCACAAGCTGAACAACAGGCCAAGTACACAGGAAAGCCCACGCAATCAGCACTATGGCAGGCGACTCTGCTTCTCTCTAGATCACAGTTTTTAAGAAACATTATCAGAACAGTCAGTTAGTAGCTCTTGCTTAGGCTGACTAAAGGATCTTCTGTGCTCAAGAAGACACATTTAATGATTCCAATTGCGTATCTGATGGCTTGCTTTCACTTTTCTAATAGCCATTTTTGTAATAGACATTTTTGCTTTGCTACTCAATAGTTGGCTCTCAAAACAGGAAGCCAAGTTTGAGTTCATAAAATCAACAACTAACATTTATACAGTGGCTTCCCCTGACAAAGCAAGCACTGTTCCACACACACTGTCTCTTCCCTGTGCTGGAGGTCATGTCATAGCCTCCAGATCTGTGAGGAGGAAACAGCCATCCTACAACCACACTGGGAAGTCCTGTGGACGCTGTCTCCAGTTTCAGCCTGTACCTGTCTTGTAGTCAAGTCTCTGCTGACAAGATATCTCTTATAAGCCATTGAACCCTCCTAGCTTTTAGTACCTTAAAGTTGGTCTACAGCAAGTCTAGTAGAAATCATGGTTTTATTTCTACAATTCAAAAATTCATAACACGGAGCCTAAAGAGTCAGTCAATCTCATGAAATCTGACATAAGAATATACCCATATTTTCATGAAAGAGGGAATTTTCATGTTCTCCTTGTCTCAAAGAATCCATAACATAAGTAAAGTTAATAACCACTTTTAAAAATTATAGAGATAACTATGAAATGCTTGAAGATTTTATTTAGTGTTCTTAATAAAAATGATATCAGGAATTTAGATTTAACTTGACTGTTATCTGCGCTAATAGATTTTGATTTGTTAGAGATTAAAGTCAATGATATTGAAGCTTCAGCTTCAGTTGTCCTGTTGGTAATTGAGTAATTAATGGCACAATTCTGTGAGCAGACATTTCACTGAGTTACACTAGCCACTTTCAAAATACCCCTGATGGAGAGAGCAGGAGTAAGAGCCCCACCCCTGCATTTCCCGGGCGGTTTTTATTTCTGCAATGTGTGTTTAACTTGTACTTTATAAGAAAATTAAATTACCAGAGACTCGGACATTCCATTTCTTCCCTGATTCCATGGAGTTTCTTAACTCACTGTTTGACATTTGACATTTAGACACCTTAATTTTATTTACCCACAGCTTAGACTGTGTTCCTCCTCAGGCTTCTAGAAGAAAGGTCTATTTCCTCTTTCTTTTCTCATACCTGCTGTCAGTGTATAGTTTGTGTTGCTTTGTGTTAGTCGTCATGAAATGTTAGCTATCATAGTCCACAGAATCACCAAGTCAAAATAGGGGACTTTTCTAGGAACTAATTATACCAGTAGTAGCTAACTAGAAGTTCAACATAACTTAAAATAGCAAACAGTTTTTATCATTGCACATTTGCTGCCTACAGAATACAAAACAACCAGAGTATGCCGCTTCCATCCACCTATACATGCATTTTATCTCCTATAGTAGTCAAACAATAATGAAAGGAATCCAAAATGGAACTGATGGGGCTAGAGGAATGGCTTACCAATCAAGAGTGTCTGATGCTGGATTTAGGTGTCTGCTCCCATGTCAAATGATTCATAAGCTCTTATAACTCCAATTCCACAGGACCCATGTTCTTTTCTGGCCTCCATGGGTACCCACACACATATGCACATACCCACTTATACACACCCACACATATACACACACACATAAATGTTTTACGTGGAAAAATATCTAAAACTTTACAAAATTGAAAAATCCAAGCATATTTCTTTTAGTCTATGAATTGTCAGTAGGTAAATAATAGTTCTAAATTCATTTTTCTCAAATTTACAAATATTCAAAAGGAACAAAAGACGTTTTTGAATAGCATGGAAAGGTTTTTTTCATCCAATTGAAAAATCTATAGTCTTCACAGTTTTTAATACAATATTTTTATTAATTTTTGAGAATTTCATATTATGTACAACACATTCTGATCATTCTCATTACACATTCCTCTCAGCTCAACCCCTCCCACCTTACTGTCCTCTTCCTTTTCCATAGGCTTTTGTTTCCAGTTTGTGCTGCCCATATACTCATGGCTGTGGGGCTACTCTTTAGAGGGTGGTTAGCTTACTGGAAAGCCAAGCAAAACATACAGTGAGACAGTAGCTAATAAAGAACACATCTTCATTAAAAAAATAATATGCAAAGTATTTCCTTAGTAAATGTAAATCCAAGAAATATACAAACATGGATTCTCAGTTCTTCTGGACAACTGCAACATCTGAAAGTAAAAATTTTAGAATGCAGAATTACGAAGCCTAGTCCCAACAGATACATCTACAGCACAACTCCTGCGCTCAATGCTCAGGGATCATTTCAGAAGAGGGGTGGAAAGATTATAAGAAACAGAGGAACAGTAAGTTTGCTGTGAGATCGTATCTCCTAGAAATGTCAGTAGCTACACCCATGAAGCCAAACCAAACCGACTGTCTAAGCATGCACTGAAAAAGATTGATACCAATAGACATAACAAATGCAGAAAGGCGAAACACTTGAGGCCTCAACCCTAGACAAAGAACTACAGACAACTAAAAATGCTGAGGGCAGGAGACAATACTAGTTGGCAAAAGAATACTAGTTGGTTATCCAATAACAAATGATCGGCCATAAAAGCATATACATACAACTAGCATTATATGGACTGAGCAGGTTGTATTTATGTATTTAGGAATGTACACACACACATAAAACTACAACTAAAGAAAAAGAGATCATGACTTTGAAAGAAAATAGGAAGAATGTATGAGAAGATTTAGAGGGAAGAAAAGAAAGGGGAAATGATATAATTATCTCAAACTACTTTAAATGTAATTTTTAAAATTTTAGAAGCAAGTAATAAATCACTAGGTTTATGCATATCTCATTGTGTTGTCGTTTTAAGTGTTCACAATGTATTCTTTCACATATTTCTGGATTTAACAGAAAGGATTACTCCATGGCATTTTATGCCATACTAAGTTGACAATAGATATTTTATGTTTGTACACATACATATGGTTAATGACTCATATTACCTATATAACTTTCCTGTTTTGTGATTTTAAAAATATCTAAACCAAAGTACTGAAATGTTTAATTTTTGACTTTTGGATCTTATGCATCGTAAAGTAACATGATAAAGTAACACACAAATAACCCATATGCCTATTTTAACACCAGTCTATTCACTTTGTGCCTCTATTGCACTGATTGTTTTACCACTAGTGGTCAATGCATACATCTCACGGATGGCATTGCAATCAATGAACTGTCACAGGAAAGTCAAAACATAAACAGCCAGCATTGCTCCAGCAGCTCAAAGCTGGGATCAACTTGGATCACCTAGTCTTCTGCTTTTAATGAAATTCCCTCCCTTGTATTTTCATGTTTGGGAAAAAGTCCAAAGTTATCTCATGCTAATTTAGTTAGGCAGTGCCCTCCGGGGATGTCACAGGCTTCCCTGACCTCTCCAGAGGAGATGCAGTGAAGGGATGAGGAGAATTAAACATTCCTAAGAAATTGGAAAGCAGCAGCCCCCAGAGAGTTTGCAAAGAAACTAGCTCCAGACTTAGCTGCCAGAGCCTCAAGTCACCTTTTCAGCACTTACTTGATGTCTCTCTCAGTCCCATCTGGCTTGACTCAGGGGTCAGCCCGGGGACTACAGAGAAGTGGCAGCTCAGAGAAGAATTCAAGGGAGGTCCAGCTGAGGCACATGCTGTCTCTGTCTTTTGCTGTTATCTGAAGTACATTTAAAAAGATGGGCAGAGTAAAGTCCTGGCTGCCTTTTGTTCTTTGAAACACTCTAAACTGGCTTGAACTAGTATTTAAGCTTCTCAGAGTGGAAGCCCCTTTATTATTCAAGGCTAGAACTTGTTTGTAGTACATAAGACATCTATGAGCAATTGCTTTATAACTGTGTACACTGCAGAAAATATTTTCTCTTATGCATCTAACAAAATGGGAGAAGGATCTGGGAAATGTTTCTAGTTCTAAAATCATATTTCCATTTATGGTTTTTACTTCCTATATAAAGAATTTTTAGAAAAGTAGGAAGACAGCTATTATTAAATATGTAGTCATACTATAAATGCAGCTAAAAATCAATACTTTATAAACTGTTCATTTTATTCTCTACTAACCTGGATAAAGTTCTGTGCTCACTGAATTGATGGCATGAGAAATTGGTGTGGTCCCTGCTCAACTTGACATTTGAGTCAGATTCCTTAGAGGAAATAACTCCTCAAGGAATTCCTACAAGACCTGATTGGTGAAATGCCCCAGATCTCACCTTTCAATACTGTCAGGGCATCAGCCAGTTGTTATAGTTTTAAATTTTGTTTCTAATACAACCCTGTTTTTTGTTTTTTTTTTTCTTTTTAAAGCAAGGTAGAAGGCAGCATATAACCACATGTAACCAGAAGTTCTGATGAGGCTGATTCAACTCCCTTTATGGGAACAATCTTCTGGAAAGTCAAGCTGATTACATCTCAGGAAGGGGTCCACATTAGGGGTGGCTGGACCCATCTCTCTTTTTTTATTATTTTCTTTATTTACAGGTCATATGATATCTCCTTTCCCAGTTTCCCCTCCAAAAAAAAAAAGAAAAGAAACAAACAAACAAACAAACAAACAAACAAACAAAAACCCCAGTTCCCTACCCCCTCCCCCTGCTCAGCAACCCCCCTCCCACTTCCTGGCCCTGGCATTCCGCTAAACTGGGGCATAGAGCCTTCACAGATGGACCCATCTCTTATCCTTTGTCTGGTTCTGTGCAGAAGTGAGAAGTCACTTTTCAAAGCAAGGCAATTTGTTCAGGAGAAAGAGTTTGAGACATAAATATAGCACCCCATTTCTTCGCTGCCTTCCATTGTGACTCTGAAGGTATTCTTTCTTTACCGTTTGACCTAGGAGACTTGGCTCCCAGGACAGAAGGTGTGGATTCTGACACTAAACATGTCCTCAGCTGGAAAGAACACCTCTTGGAAGCCCACTTTCCTCACTGCTAAAGCCCAAACAAACCCACCAGTTCTTAAAAGTTCTCCAGCAATACCAAGCTATTAGCCTAAGTTCCTAATATCTACTTTCTCTGTCCAAAGAAGGGGCTGGAGGAAGGAAAGGGAAAAAGAAGGGAGCGAACTATCACAATAATCATTGCCATCACAAAATCAAGCACCTTTATTTTTTGAAAAAGGCAAAAATCTTTCTTTGCTTCAGTCACTCACCTCCCATTCCACATAACTTTCAAAAAGCATAGCCGTCTAACTACAATGAGAGAGGAACTTGGGGTGGGAGTCAAGAAACTCATCAGGGGACCAGGCTTTATTTCAAAGGAGACAGTCAAAGGCTTCTGCACCTCAGCCTTTGACATTAGTAATAGAGTACGGGACATTAAGAAAGAAGGGCTCTGTATGGAATCTTAGAGAAGGCTTCCCAAGGCCTCTAGCTCTCCTGTGATCTCCAGGCCCTTATATCCAGGGTGTGAAGGAGTTAAAGGGTTCAATGAGCCCTCACCCTCATCAGGGAGTGTCTTTGGGCACCAGAGAGAATCTGGCACAGAATGTGTTTTCATGGAACTGCTTATCAAAAACTAAGCTTCTGCTGTTTCATTTCAACTGGTAGAAGGGGTGGAAAACTGGCCGAAGGAGCAGGAAATTTGCCTTGTGTTCCTGCTCAGTCGCTATTGTGACCCTGTTGCAGGTCAGACTTCTAAGCATGGCTCAGTTTCTCCATCTGTAAACTTAAATAATGGAGTGAACCTTACTTGATTTTCTTACAGAAAGTATTGGGGCAAACTTTCTGATCAGTCTCAGCAAAGCTACTGCAAAAGAACACTTAGGAAGCTTAGCCCTTCTTTCTCCTAGGTTCATGCTGCCCACTTGCCCTCTTATCTGTTTGAAAGGATTTCAGCCACAGCTCTCAATGCCTATTAATGGGTTGTATTCCCACCTAACCTTGTTAACACCATCCCAGCTCTAGGAAGAGAGAAGAGGAGCTAAGAGGCCTTTTGCCAAAATAAACAGTAAAGCTTGGAAGCACTTAGGCCAAGATGATTAGGAAAACGATGTTGAATAAAGGATGGCATTAAGTTCTGCTATGCTGACATTGCAGTCTGCTTCCACACAGCACAATCTGCACCTGTGATCAGTTTTAAAAGGGTTTATTGTTTGTTTGTTTGTCTTATTTTGGTTTGCTTTGCTTTCATTGGTTGTCTACCTTTTAAGGGATTTGATTTCTTTAAATCTTTTGCCCAATCTTTTGTTTAGATGCTACTTACAGGTGATTCTTCCTTGCTGAGAAGCCAAGGTGGAAATATATTTTTGTTGAAATTTCTACTATTTAGAAATGGCTTTTGGCAAAGGAAAGTCATTTATCAATAATAAGTAACACAGCTCACCATTAAGAAAACATGGCCACCCCCTTAGAATTGTCTCCCTATATAATATAAATTTATTTTTTGAACACAGAAACATACATATAAGAGATATAACAGACACACACACACACACACAGAGAGAGAGAGAGAGAGAGAGAGAGAGAGAGAGAGAGAGAGAGAGAGAGAGAGAAAGATTGATTGAGAGCGCCAGGAGTTTGTGATTTTTTTTTCCAATCCTGTTCCTACCTAACCCATATTGGGCAAGGAGTCAGAAATTCCTAAGGATGAGATGTTGAAGGTCCAGATTCTGTTCTAAAATGTATTTTAAAAGAATTAGTGCTCTGAAAAATACTGTGTTTCTATGTTTGGTTTGATAACATCCCAGGGAATTATCACATCGTATCTTGAGGATCATTATGGAATACTGATCTCTCAGATAATAACCCAGGAATTCTCTCCAATAATATTATCATTTATAGTAGCAATAACATGTGGTTACAGAGTTAACTCTGTGATCTACAGAGTGCTCTCCATATATTATTGGATTGGATAGCTAAAACCTTCTAACCTGTGTAAGAAAATCAGAGTTGAAGTTAAAGAACTAGTCTAAACCCAACGACAAATGTAGCCAAGTTCTTCCTACAACAATCAAGAGACTGTCCTTTCATGTCCACCCATTTTCCCATAAAAACACTGCATTTGGATAAATGAACACATCTCAGCTCATACCTCTTCTACAAGTTTGAAGTTCTTTTTTCCCCTGGGGTTTGTTAAGTATACATGTACATATAAATGCGTGTATGTAGAGACCAAAGGCCAACATTGGGTGACTTTGCTCAGGGACTGCCTTTCTGAGGTAGAATCTCTCCCTGAACCTAGAACTCAGTCTTCTGCTAGGTTAGCTACCAGTGAAACTTGGGGATCCTGCAGTCTCTGCTTCCACCCTAGCATTTCCATTACAAGCACATGCCACCATTCCTGGCTTTTCATGTTGGTGCCAGAAAAAGGACTCAGGTACTCATGCCTGCATGACTAGTACTTTACAAAACAAGCTATCTCCCACAGTTTTGTTTTGAGTTCATGTTTTCACATTTCCTCTCCCAAGACTTTTTATAGGTATAAAGAGTAACTTCTATACAAAAGTACATGTGTGATTATAGAAAAACTTCCTAAGCAGCCTACACTGCTTTTATTGCTGAGAACCAGATTATTACAAACAAACAAACACATTTTCTTAACTCTTAAACAACTGGTCCTAGTGGTTGTGCTCCGAGAGGTGGAGCAAGAGATAGTTAGGACTAGAGTGCAGTCCTTTCTTGGCTCTGAAAGAGCCTCCAATCGGCAGAGTTGCAGGGGCACTACCAGCAGGTGGCGCCGTCTCCTCCTGGTGTACATCTCTTTAAGCCCTGTAGTAATGGGCACTGTGCATATTTTGAAGCAAAATGGTCAGTCCCTACCCCTTTCCATAGTAGTTCTAGCAAAGTCCCAGTTTAACACTGAGTGGGAGACAGTAATGTGTCCTGCAGAGACAAAAACTGGATCCCACTGCCTTACAGATCTTGGAGTCACCATGATGCCAACTGGGATGTCCTGTTGTCCCCATTGTGTACCCATAAGCAAACACGCAGTCCATTGTACTGATAGGGATACAATTCTTGGGTTTTCTTTTACTTCTTTTTTTTTTTAATTCCTGTTTTTCCTGGAGTCTGTTACACACAGGACAATCTTTGTGAAAGAAAATAGAAAGGAAGGAACAATCGTGTGCTGTCACTTAATCAAGTTTACTTGTTCTCACAGTATCCCCACTCTCTAAGATCTGTGCACACAGTCTGCAGCCCAGCCTGATAGCAAGGACAGTGCCCTGAAGGAAGTGTTTCTCACTAGGCAGTCAGATTACTTACTGTCAAGGAGACTCTGGGGCTTTATGTCTGTGTCTTTGAAGAACTGATTTACTGAAAGTTTGTATTTAAGACTTATTTCACTGATTCTTCGGCTTATACACCATCCTCTTCCTCCACTCACAATAAACTCAAAGTTTATTCTTTGTTATTATAGCTTAGCAGATACATTCTAGGGTAGAGAATTTGAAGCTGGTCAGTTGGGGAGGGACAACCTGGTTTATGCTCTGAGTGTCCCATGGCCTACCTTGGAGCCTCTCAGAGCAGGTCTGGCAGCCTTTCATTACCCTCACCTACCTTTTTGTTCCTCTCCAGCCTTAGAAGGAAGTTTATCGAAACAGTAGGGTGTGCAGTGTGATTACCATGTGTATGTGCTGCTTCACTTGAAGAAGTAAAAGTGTGCCAGTAGTCTGGAGGCATGTAGACTACTACAAAATTGCCTGCTTTTAAAAATACTGATTTTTAATTTTTTAGAATAGTAAGTAGATTCTCTATGATGACACTTATTTGTAAAATGATCAGCATTCCCTAGGATCTCAAAGAAATACTAAAATCTAGAGAAATTGAACTAAAACTTAGTGTGAATCCTGACAGTTGCGGCATTCTGAAAACATTCCTCCAAAGTGCAACATAGTGAAAATACCATCTAGTTCTTTGAGAGCATTGAGTGTGAATGTGCCGCCACAGAAAGACTGTCTACCACCCAGCTCCACAGGAAGGTTCAGATCACAGTTAGTATCTGCCTTTCATAAGCACTACTCAAAGTGTTCTTTCTCTGAAGGTTGGAAGCTGAGAGAATGAAGCACACATCCTCTCCAGGCCAAGAGTTGCGTCATTAGCCCTGTGTGATCAATAAGTACATTGTGGTGGTGATTTCATAGCTGATTAACTGATGTGTCTACAAGCCAACACTTGACTTGAAAGGCTGGTCTGGCTGCTCGCTATATGAGCGTGGCCTTCACTAGCCTGCCTGGCAGCCAGCTCTGAGCTGTGCTGTCCCAACCGCAGCCTGGGTACAGCCCTCAGTTTCATCGGGAGTAACCCATCAGCCAGAGCCTTCCTCTGTGAAAGAATGGGCATTTTGTCTTTTCAGTTAGTACCAAATGACAAGATAATTAGTAGTAGTGAAGAGAAAAAAGTGACTAGAAACTACTTCCAATACCTGCTTGTGGACATTTCCCCTTTGATAACTAAGATAAATAGAACAGCAAGCAGTAAGTGTGTGACAACACAGAAAGGCTAACTTTAGAGAAACTACTAGTGTGTCTCTGTTGTTGCTAAAAGATTTTTTTTTTTTTTGGCTTTTCTAAAATTTATTTCCATTGTGTTGCTTTTGTTTTATGTCAAGATCATAGAGCTTCATCTTGGAGTTTTTGCATTCTTTTACTGACTTCCTGTTTCATTTTTAAGAAAATAAAGATTTTGGATTTGTCCTTTTTAGTTTTCTGTGCTCCCCATCCCAGCATTTGTGGGGTAAATAAATCATTGTATACATGAGGTTTTCCCCTCATGTCAGGAAAACATTGAATGTGTTAAAGTTTCTTGCTTTTCATTACTAGTGAGATTTCCCAACTGGAGCTTCTCTGTTTTATTTGCCTCCAGCCAACATCTGATAATCAGTAATGAAGCCCTGTGCAGATACTTTCATATATTAAAGGAACAATATTTTAACACTCATTGACAAGAGCAAAAAAAGTACAACACTCAAATAGTATTCAAAGACAATGAAAATACTGTTTGTTCATTTAAATGAAATGAATGTTAAAAGTTTGTTATATTAGCAAAAAGGAGTCCTCTTAGACGACAATCTTTAACATTTCCCTAGGATATGGTGTTATATAATGATATATATATACTCACACACATATATACATACACATATATATGTATATATATCATTATAAACACTGAGCTATCATTGATACTGGCCAAACTATTGAAATTTTAGTTGCCAAAAACTATATAGTAATTTCCCAGTGTCTAATAAATTGTAGATTTCTCTAAAGATTCCTTAAAAATATTTTTTACTCTCTCAAGGTTTTCAAGTACTTGAGAACATATTTTTATAACGCCAATTTATCATAGGCTTTCCGTTCTAAATTTTGTGTAGTTATATATGCTTAAAATTCTTAAAAGTCTCCCCTGACCCACCATGTATCTTTTAAGAATTGTATTTGTATAACAAATCTTTTATTTGTATTTTGAAAATTAAAGAGCAAAATGGGCTCTTTTGTTTTTTAGTTTTGATTTGTTTTGTATGAATTTGTCCTTAAATGAGGAAGGAACTTTGTATGTGTATGTGTATGTGTGTGTGTGTGTGTGTGTGTGTGTGTGTGTGTGTGTGTGTGTGTGTGTTGAATGATGGGTAATTTCCCCTGGGTCACTGTTCTCACACAGAATTGTTCTGATCAATGTTTTTTTTTACGTATAGATGGTTTTCCTTTTTATTTCTGTTGATCAAAAACATTGCAGTCCACAACTAGGAATCCTTGTAACAGACACATGAGGAGCACAAGCTATACCAAGGTGGGTAGAGCAGTTTGACCACCCATATTTACAGAGCTTATCTACTGATTATAGTGGGTATTTTCAAATTTAGCAAATAAAATTAAAAGAAGAATGATCACAGTTATTCCATACAAGTGTATTTTTAAGAGTATTAGTAGAGGAGTGACTTTCAACTGGATTTTGTGACTTTTGGACTTGAATTCTCTAGAGATACATATTTGAAGCGTTTCAGTGAGTAAGTCAAATAGGACACTAGGTTTCCAATTATAAAATGGTGGCTAACCTTCCTCATTATTGCTGCTGCTGTTACACGGGAGCTAAAGGATGGTCACAGACAGTACCACGCTGATGAACGACACCCCGCTCTCATGCTGGTACCTCCTCCATGGCAGGATATGAGTGGGTTCTCACTAAGGACATGATGCTTCTCCACTGAATCCTCCACTCACCCATCAGAGCAGATATGTGACTCGTCCCTAGATTCACAAGTCTATAACTCATGAAGTTAGCCTCTAGCTGTCTTCATCTGAGTTTGTTGGTATACAGAACAGAAACCAACTCAATAAAGCAGAAAGGGATTTGTCATAGGAGCCTTGAGATACTTCTCAGGCACAGAAAGTAAGAACTTCTTTGCTCACTGGCCATATCTTCTGTCCCTCTCCATTGACTCCTCTACTTTATACAAGTTTCCTCCTTGTGCTGGGCTTTCCTACCCTGTGCAAGCATTCCCTCTGCATCAGTAGGGACCAGGCTTTAGCAGCCTCAGTGAACACTTCCCTGTTGACTTGGCTCAGTAACTTCCCTGTGTCTGATGCAGGCATCTTTGAAACTGATTGATCTAGATTTGCCAGGTTCCCATCCATTATAAGGAGGTTGGTTGGTCAGGAGGCACAGTGACAGGTCACCTGGTTCAGAGACAGCTGCCTTTGATTCATCTTCAGCTGGAGTGGTGGGTGGGGCCAGTCTTCCTTATTGGGAGGATGCTGTAGAAAGGAGCCAGGACTGTTGGCTCAGATACCATCAAGAATTTATGCTTTTTCTGTATAAGGGTTGAAAGTCTCTAACCCAGGCACAGCATCTACTCTGTTCCTTTCTGGGACATCTCCAGAGCCTACCACCTAACAGGAAGTCCATAAGTGTCTTAACTGTATAGTCTGCTGTCTAGATCTGCCTGCAACAGTTCCTCACCTGCCCTTATGACATTTTCTTGAGGAAATGCTTTAGCGTAGAGGAGCAGAAAGCTCCAGCCCCAGCTCTTCACTGAAGTAGGTGTGTGACTGTAGGCGAGTCACTTAATCTCCCTGGTTTCAGTTGCTTCATCATTAGAGTGAGTTGAATTGAATGAGAACATCTCTGAGGCCCCTTCCAGCTATAAAATTCTGTGGCTCTGACTAACATACTTGGGTTTTAACTCACCCCACCCAATAGACTGTCCTTCCCTTTGCCATTTATGGGTACAAGAGTTTTGTCATGGGGATGGAATAGTCATTCTCCCAAGCTGCATAATCACTGTCATCACCCTTCTCCTGATAACAAATAATAGTTTTTGAACACTTCCTATGTCCTGGGCACAATTGCACTTCTGATGTTAGCTAATTTATTCTTATAACAACCTCATAAAAAAAATATTGTTTAACTGAGTATCAGATTAGCTTGCCATCAGTTACCTGTAAGCAACAGCCTGGAATTGAATCCCATGTGGTCTGGTACCAAACCTGCCCCAGTAGAGCTCTGGGTATTTTCAGAGCAGCACTTCAGCATCCCTGTGAACTTGTTACATATGCATACTCTCTGGAGCCACCCAAGCCTTTCAATTAGGCTGTCCTGGGCTAAACAGAGCCAACAGTTTGTTTTGGTCTTCCAGATGATTTTGAAGTATCGTTACTTCAAATTTTAGAATTCCTACCATTTTTATCACATTTCACCAAAACCATAAATGTTCTTTAGTTGTTTACCACAAGTATTCTGGTAGGATTAGGGTATATGCTATCCATGCCTCTTTTTGGGTAATTGAGGCAGGCACTCAGATACCACTGCCAATAAAGGAGAACCTAGATATACTAGTTTTTAAGCTCAATTGCTTTCCTAGGTTGACATGACTGATGAAATGGATTCATCAGGGAGTGGGAAGAGTCAGTGAATATGGAGGAAAGGCAGGATTACCTCTCCAGATGTGCTCTTCCTCCACAAAGCTCTGCAGTCTCTTAGCAGGATAAGCAGGCAGGATTAGGGTGGTGTGTCATATAGTAGGCTAACACCTTTGCTTTATCTGCAGCCTGTTCTTTGCTTTGTGCTGCTCAGCATAACATGCCCTCATGTGGTTACTGGGATCTTCTGATTTGAACTATGCTATAAATGCAAAGATTTAGAAAATAATGAAGGTATTTGAAATACCTGGATAATGTTAATATCAGAATAAAGTATTATTTTGAGTCAATTAAAACTAGCTTCTTCTCTTACTTTTGTTTTTGTGGCATATAGAAAAATTTAACCCCTTTATGGTTAAGCTGATCTTCCCCTGTGTATTAGCACATGGAATAGTTTTTGTGTTTTTGTTGTTGCTGATGTTATTTCTTTGATTGTTTACTGGAAAAGAGAGGCTTATGGCAACACCAGGACCTATTAAAAGGAATGTAGAATCAACCCAGAAGTTAGAGTATCTAGGTCAGATTCAGGGGGTTTGTACAGACATGATGAGAATGGTCATTGAAAGGCAAATAGATTAGAAGACATTTATATAGCACAGCTAGAAGCTAAGAGTAGGGAGGTAGTCAATCTGGTCCTCATATGTGTAAAGAAAGTTCCTCCATCATTCCTAGGGCTTCTATTTCATCCCTCCTGAGACAGACACTAATTCTAGAATGTCTTACCTGAGTATTTGAGTGGGAACAGGTAATTGGAAACACCTGGCTGAGGTAGGTGGCTGGGTGTGCTCCAGGAAACAACTACTTCTGGGAAGATTATTGTGACAGTAGTGATGTTAGGGCCAAGTTCGAACATTTGTCAAATTATAGTGACCTGAAAGTGAGTTTCTACATCCCAGGTTCCAGTCTTTGAATTATTTTTCCATCATCTAAACCAAAGATTGGACAAGTTAAGGGTATATGTGAAACTTTGCATAGAAACTGAAACTATAGAGTAGAGGAAGGAGCGACAATTCATTCCTGTGATGTCACAAGGAAGAAGTGCAGGACTCTTTCCAGTACCAGGACATCCTGGGCTACATAAAGAGTTCTGGGCCATCCTGAGACTCAGTCTCAAACAAATAGACACAGCTATAGGATTTTGCTGCAATACCTAAACATCCATCCAGCAGTACAACCCTCATAAAATACTCTTCTGTGGTAGATTTTTCTAGAAATAGATGTAATAACCTCACCCATCCTGCACATCTTTTTGCAGTATGACTTTATATCCATAAGAAGAGAACCCAATTTACCCTTATATTTGATAGTGAACTGACTGTATGTAACCAAAAGCTTGCATAGAAAGTAGTATCAGCTTCCAGGACAAGCCTTTTAAAGGCCTTCAGCTCTGATTACCTTCCTGGGAACAGTAACCATGTAAAAGAAACTCGGTTAGGCTGGTAAATGATGGGAGACCATGTCAGTGAAGAATGACCATGAGGACTCCTGATGAAAGTAATACTAAGCGCACAGATCCTGACCCATCTATTCAGTATCACCAGGATTCAAGATGAGCTATGTCCTCTGAGCCCTCCAGAAGTTCTGGGAAACAAAACAAAACAAAAAAGCAAACAAAACAAAACAGAACAAACAAACAAAAATAAAAGTCACTATGTTTGGAACGGTTTAATGAAGCCACAACTGATCAGTTTAACATTTATTTTCATGTTTATTTTTCATTCAGGTTCATTTACATATCACTTTTTTAAACCTGGCATTTTTAATTAGAAACACCATAACACCATGGAAATTATTCACACAGTCAACAATACATGTGTTAAGTATTATCTCAATTATCTTTATATTTAAAGCTTGTCTATTGACAGTGAAGCAAAAGTATTATAAAGAAATTGTTAATTACACTGGGTGAGAATAAAACTACTACCACAATTTTTGAGCCAAATTTGAATTCAGTATTCTTTCCTTGAATCGTTCTAAGAACAATATAAGCTGTATTAAGAAAAGGTAAACCAGTTGTATTATAACAGTCAAATTGGCCATAACCTGAATTACAAGATGCAATTGAATGTGGAGAAGATGTCATTAAATTTAGTGGAAAAAACAAACACCCACACATACACACAGACAGACAGAGACAGAGATAGTCTGTCCACTAAGTTCTGTGTGGGTGTTATCTCCAGCAATGGGACCTTACTGTCAGTTTGTAGAGACAAACTCATTGTCTTGGCAACAGGTGAGTTTTGGGGGGATGGGCCCCAGTTATTCTCAATTGAATGTAACCCAGTCCCCATACTGGAAGCTTCATTTCTTGACAAGATATAACCTGTTTGCCCATAATTGGGAGACTTCATTAGGATCACCTTCATATATTTTAGGAAGTTTCCACTACACTCCTGGGATTTCCATACATTCCTGAAATGACCCTCAATTCTAGCTGCCATTCCCTGCATTTCCTGAATCCACCTAATCCTCATTTTCTAGTTATCCCCATTCTCAGTCCACCAATAAAATCTATTCTATTTCCTCCTTGTGTCATACTGTAGTGGTAAATTTTTAACCCAATTTATCCAATCAGTCAATTCACAACTCAATTAATTAGTATACAAGCTACTCGCCTAGATTGGGAAGACCTACCACTACACTACTCTATTCCCATCTATTAGATCCCATATGATTTGCGATTTCTCCGAGCCATGTGCTTCAGCTCCATCTTCCTTCCACCTCATCCTCCTCTGTCTTTCTCCTCCATCCTCTTCTCCAGTCTCCTCTCCCCTCCCCCCATCTCATCTTTCCCCTTCTCCCCCAAACTTTTCAGCTCCACCTTCTCTCTGTTGCCCAATCATCTCATCGGCCTTAGCCTTTATTTGAAAAGTTAAGGTGGGGAGAAGGTTCACAAGGCACCTGTATAAAGTGATTCATTCTTCATTTGCAGTGCTTTCCAGGAGAGTAGAAATAGCATCAAAATACAAGACCAGGGCTATCCACAACACCACCCCACCCCACACCACCCAACACCACCCCAGGCCCTTTATACTTAACCTCTCTGGGTCTACAGACTGTAGCTTGGTTATCATTTACTTAATGACTAATATTTATTTGTAAGAAAGATATCATATATATCTTTCTGGTCTGTGTTATCTCACTTAGCATGATTTTTTTTCTAGTTCCATTCATTTACCTGAAAATTTCATGATGATATTTTTTAAAACTGCTATGTGAATTGAACAGAAATGAACATGGTTGAGCAAGTGTCCTTTGTGGTATGGTGAAGTGTCTTTCAGGTATATGACCAAGTGTGGTTGTTTTCTTTAGGGTTTCTATTGCTGTGAAGAGACACTGTGACCACAGACAGCATGGTTAAATGGAGATGGCTTACAGTTTTAGAGGTTTAGTCCATTATCATTATGGCTGGCTGGAGAAGAGGTTGAGAGTTCTACATCTGGATCCACAGGGAGTAAGAAGAAACTGTGGACACACTAGAGAGGCTTGAGCATCCAAGACCTCAAAGCACCTCCCTCCCAAACACACGCTTCCTCCAACAATGCCACACCCACTCCACCAAGGCAACACGTTCTAGTAGTGCTAGTTCCTATAAACCTATGGGATCATTTTCATTCAAACTACCACAGTGGTATAGCTGGACTTTAAGTAAATCCATTCCCATCTTTCTGAAGAACCACCACACTGATTTCCATAGTGCTGTATAAGTTTATGACATCCCCAACAATGGATGAGTATTCTCATTCCATACCCTCACCAGCTTGAGCTGTCACTTGTGTTGTTGATCTTAGCCATTGTAACACATATAAGTGGAAATCAAAGTCATTTTGATTTGCAATTCCTGATGAAGAAGGATGTTAAAATGTTCTCAGCCATTTGAGTTTCCTGCATTGAGAGTTCTCTGTTTAGATCTGTACTCCATTTTTCAATTGAATTATTTGGGTTGATTTTTTTTTTATCTAGTTTATTGAGTTTTCTATATATTTTGGATGTCAGTCTTCTATTACATGTGGAGTTGGTAAAAATCTTTTCCTATTTGGTACACTGCTGCTTTGTCCAAATAACATTGTTCTTTGCCTTATAGAAGTTTTTCAATTTTATAAGGTCCCACTTAATAATTGTTAATATTAATTTCTTATCTATTAGTTCTTCTTATTCAGTAACTGTATCTTTAAAATATCTAAAGGACCATTTCTCAGTGGACTTTGTCTTATGCCACTGGTTTTGCCCATGAATAAACTGAGAGGGGCATCATGCTAGGCATTTTTTATGCTACTTCCTTTGGTTAATATGGTTTTTATTTATTTTAATTGGATTATTGGATTTAGATTTCCCAGAAATGTTGAAGTGCTAAGCATAATGGCACATACCTGCAATTCTTCTAGCACTTGGGAGGCAGAAGCACTGAGAATCAAGAGTTCATGGTCATCTTCAGCTGCATAGTGTGGTTGAGGGCAGCCTGAACATCATGAGTGTCTATCTTGATACAAAAAACAAAAAAAAAGAAAACAAAAACAAAAAAAACAAAAACAAACAAACAAACAAAAAAAAACAAGAAGTTGTAGTAGAAGGATCCTCCTGGATCAATTCTGAAACTCACCTAACATCTAACATAAGGCTTGGCCTATCTTACATCCATTGAGGTGACAACCAAAACTGTTACTACCAGGATCTCATTAAAAGAAAACAAAAAACTTGCATGAAGTTTAAAGTGTACACAAGAGGAGTTCCATGTAGCACCCTGTGCCTTAAACTTTTTTATTTGTTCAAATTTATCCTTTTTCTTTTTTCTTTTCTGTTTTTTGTTTGCTTGTTTGTTTGTTGCTATTTGTTTGGTTAGTTTTGCTGTTGTTGTTGTTGTTCAAGACAGAGTTTCTTTGTATAGCCCCAGTTGTCCTGGAACTCCCTCTGTAGACCAGGCTGGCTAGTCAGAGATAATCTGCCTCTGCCTCCCAAGTGCTGGGATTAAAGGTGTAAACACTACTACCCAAAACAATTTATGTCTTTTTTCTTATTCTTTTTTTTTATTATTAGATGTTTTCTTTATTTACAATATCTCCTTCCCAGGTTCCC
>NW_022196913.1:36111836-36119117 GCF_008632895.1 Mastomys coucha | reverse complement strand
AAAAGAAAAAGAAAAAAGAAAAGAAAAGAAAAAAACTAAAACTAAAACAAACCCCTGTTCCTTCCCTTCTCCCCCTGCTCACCACCCCATTCCCTCCTGCTTACTGGCCCTGGCATTCCCCTACACTGGGGCATAGAACCTTCACAGAGCCAAGGGACTCTCCTCCCATTGATGACCAACTTGGCCATCCTCTGCTATACACATGCTACTGTAGCTATGAGTCCCCCCATGTGTATGTACTCTTTGGTTGGGGTTTTAGTCCCTGGGAGCTCTGAGGGTATTAGTTAGTTCATATTGTTGTTCGTCCTAAGGGGCTGCAAACTCTTCAGCTCCTTGGATCATTTCTCTAGCTCCTTCATTGGGATCCTGTACTCAGTCTAATGGATGGCTGTGAGCCTCTACTTCTGTATTAGTCAGGTACATTTTTTAAATCATTGTTTTATTACAGATTTTTGTTTAGTAGGTTAGTCAGTTGGTTTGGTTTGATTTCTTTTTTTTTCTTACTAAAGATTAAATTCATGGTCTTGTAAGTGGTGTGTGAATGCTTTACATTGAGCCATATCTCCAGCTTCTATGATCTCTATTAGAATTATTTCCTAAATTTTTTCCTCTGTATTATATGGATGTATACATATACACATTTTTATAACATTTGGAACATATATACACACATAATAAATAAAAATAGCACATAAACACAAAAAATGCCAAGCTTTTAAAAAAAAAGCTATAGTCAAATAAATACACATAGTTAAACATCACCTTGATTAACCAATCCTGTTATTCATGGGTGCCAACCCAGTTAATAAGTGTTTGTGGCCTGGATACTGAACTGGAGATTAATGGCAAAGTGGAAGCAATTGTAGAATCCAGATTTTTAAGACAAACACACATCATACTCCAAAAGGCATGCATGGAATCAGTGCAGTCAGTCGTCTGTGGTGATGCACTTAGGATGTTCTCCTTCACTGGGCCACAGTGAACAGCCTCTAGAGCTGGTAACTTCCAGAGCAAGGAGGATTGGCCTCTCACCAAGGCCTCCTGAGCATCTCGGATTTATGTTTATTATTTAAACAGCTGAAGAGAAGGCCATGAGTGGGTAATTTTGTTTGAAACTTTCAAATGTAAATTTTATATTACTCTAAATTAGATGTTTAAAACAGACAAGCTAGCTATATAGTTATAAGCATATTACAATTGTAATATCTATACCCATCTTAACTTGGCTTTCACACATCAGATTTCCCTTAACCTCACAGGCCTTCAGTGAAAAATAAATTTGAAGTGTGAGTTGAAACTGATTTGTTCTCTTCACACTGAAGGACATTTTCATGGAGAAGATATCTTGCTCTGGTACATCCCTTAACTGAGTTACTTTCCTCCCTGTGGGATAGATGAAAAACCAAGAGGAAGAGAGGGAAGGAGAGAGAGAGAGACAGACAGACAGACTGACTGACTGACTGACTGACTGACTCTTTCTGTGTCTGTCTGTCTGTGTTTGGCCTTGTTATCAGGTCAAGACTAGTGGCTAAATCAGTTACATTCTTAAAGAGCACCAAAGGAATACAGGATGAGTCCTACTTTTCCTCTTTGATTCTTGAGAGACAGAAGAGAACCTCTAAAACATAAAACCTTTAGACTGCTTCTGCCTTCAGAAGCCAAAGCTATGTGGCAGTTTGCTCACAGCCTGTGGCCCATCCTGTCATGGGTCGTGTGGTCCCACATGTGAACAGGAAGGTGAGAATGGGTGAACTCTTGCCTTGGTTGTGCCATCCATCAGAAAACAAATGGAGCAGATCAATGTGTGCAGCTGAACACGGAGGTGAGGGCTGTGTCCTCCTCACACTGGGGCCTTTGTTTCCTGGACATGATCTGGCGTTAGGAGGGGATGCACTGGGCCTCGGCTTTGTGGCAAATTACTAACCCATTATCACACTAGAACATAGAATCGTTTATCTTCTAATCCAGAGTGTCACCTGTTCTTCATTTACTAGTCAATAATCATTAATTATGCTCTGTGGAAATTTAAACAAAACCTTTTCCCTCTGTTAAAACCAGTAAACTCTTTAGCAATAACAAATAGATCTGGAATTGTATATCCTTTCCCTCCCACTCCCAGACTAGAGTCTGGCACAGTATGAGCTGTAGAGGAAATGCCTAGAAATTGATAGGTCAAAGGCCCCAGATAGTCTGATGGAAAGAAAAGAGCAGACTCGGCTCTGGTTCTCATGCAAGCAAGAAGCTCCTACTGATCTCCATTCCTGCCAGGAAAATGCAAGTCCAACCTGGCCTTGCCTCGTGTAGAAAGGCCTACAGTGATCAGAAGGCACACTTGTCTTTTCATTTCTACTAAGCTTTCATTTCCTTCCACATTGGAATAAAAAAGACCCCACAGGATATTTGAAGAAAAAAATCAACTGAGTGGTCCTGAAATGTCTATCAAAAATGTTTTTTTTAAATCAAAATCCGAGTTAAACACACTTGATTGTATTTACTCTGTTAACATCTAATTCCTCACTCAAATGTTCAAACAGAAACTCTAGATACAAATATAATTTTTCTTAATGTGTGTATGTGTGTGTGTCTGTCTGCCTGCCTGCCTGCCTGCCTTGCCTACCTCTCTGTCTTTTTTTATGTGTCTATGTGTGTTCACATACATGTCTGTGCCTTGGCATGCTGAGTGTTTCCACCCAGTCAAGAGAGGTAGAGGGTTGCCTTAGTTGGGATAGGCACTAAATGACAGCTTGGACCCAGGTAGTACAACAGTGCTTTGTGTGGTTGGTTCACAGGGAGCCCAGTGAAGCAGCAAGATTTCAGGACTCTGGTATAGATCATGGGATCAGAGGTCATCTTTCTGAGACAAATTAGGAGAACACATATATTTCGGGATATGAGGAGCATGATCAAGCAGAATCTAAGAAGAACCCCAGTCCTGTAGTCATGTATGAATGTTTTAATGCCCATTCCAGGAAGTTCTTTTCTACTCTTTTTCTTGGCTCTTAGTACTTTTAGTAAGCAAGCCCTGTGGCCACCATCAGCTGGCAGTTTGTATTTTGTGCCTTTTAAACACTGGTCAAATTTTATTAGTCATGGTAATTTCAATATAACAAAAAGTATTCTGATTGACTTTATTTACCATGATCATTTAATATAAAATGAAACTATAGCTATTTCATAAACATAAGTAAAATTGACTGTTCAGCTACACATAGTGATATATCCCAGAACTGAGGACTGGGCTGAGGCAGGAGGATCACAAATTTGAGGATAGTGGGGTCTACTATGTGTTTGTTTTTCCTTATAAGACAGTTTGTTCTGCCAGTGTCTTTATAGTATTTTACTGACTCGAAGTCAAGGTCATTTCCATTGTTCTACCCAAATGTGCTACAAGGCATGGATAATTGCCTGAATTTTTGTTTTCCTCAGAACACAAATATGATGTAAAACAGTAGTGAAACAAAGGCATTACCCATAGAAATAATTTCAAAGGAATGAATATATAATTTTTTTGTTAAAAGGTTTGTGTATGAATGAATGAACGAATGAATGAACAAACAAACAAAATGAATGAATGAATGAATGAGTGAATAGAAATTAAACTTGTAGTGACATTTTCTAAGAAAAACTGGAGCAGGTAATTGGCACTGTCTGATGTGAGTTCTGGGAGCCAAATTCGAGTATTCTGGAAGAACAGCAAGTAGTTTGAAGCTCTAAGTCATGTCTCTAGCACCATAATCTGTATCATAGACAGACAAACAGTCAGACACATAAATCCATAGATAGATAGATAGATAGATAGATAGATAGATAGATAGATAGACAGACAGACACATAAATCCATAGATAGTTAGATAGATAGATAGACAGACAGACAGACAGACAGACAGATAGATAGATAGATCATACATACAATCATATATATATATATATATACATATATACACATATCCTATATAATTGATATATAACCTGTGGAAGCTATACACCTACATGCTACTGATAAATGCTTTTCTAAGCAAATAGAGTCACATTGTAGTAGTTTCTCCTAGTCCGTGGTTCAAAATGACTGCTTCATTTGTGCCAACCATCTTCTCTAACTCTCCATATGTCCATTTCTGTCACAGTATGAAGGTTGACCTCTTACGTTGACAACTTGTTAAAATGCTAGTACTAGTTCCTATTATGTGACTGTTTCTCTGTTAGTGATTTTTGTTTGTTTCTTTTTTACTGCTGAGCTTTCAATTTCACAATGTTAAAAAGTAGAGTTTTACTTTTAAGGACTTAATCTGTTCAAAAGACTTTTTTCTTGCCTGCCATCTGTGGCATGAAGGTCAATTAAACATTCTGGGATTATTGTTGCACAATATTCTATACAAAGGTTATTCACTGGCTGTTCATCAACATTTCCTTTTAACCTGTTGTGTAGGAATCTTCTGATCTGCTGAAAAGAAAAATCCCTAGAGTCTGTGACTGAGGCCAGGTGTTCACACCAAGATGTTTCTCAGATTTTATTAATGTAATTAAATTATAAGAACCATCTTGAGTTGTTAGAATACTGCATTAAGTT
The DNA here is from genome assembly GCF_008632895.1 of Mastomys coucha. Taxonomy (NCBI): domain Eukaryota; kingdom Metazoa; phylum Chordata; class Mammalia; order Rodentia; family Muridae; genus Mastomys; species Mastomys coucha. The sequence goes on along the minus strand of NW_022196913.1, from coordinate 36,114,550 downwards.
AACACTCATTTTCAAACTATATACTTCTCTATTTAGCTATGTGCTTTGATAATGTTATATTCCCACTGTGATCACTAAGTATAAGCCTCACATGACTTTACTTCTTTTTCTCTAGGCTATGTGGCTGATGTTGCAGAATGATGAGCCAGAGGACTTTGTCATAGCTACTGGGGAAGTTCACAGTGTCCGTGAATTTGTTGAAAAATCCTTCATGCACATTGGAAAAACCATTGTGTAAGTACGTCTGCTGGTTGCTTATTGCTTGCTCTCCAGGTATTTATTGTTCATGCTCTTCTATTTGATTCTGCTTCTAATCCCCCTCTCTCAGTCTCTTATAAGATGATGCAAGAGGTCCTTATGAGTCTCATATCCAACTCCAGTTAGTGTGTCAAATATTTATCAGCTTCTAAACCCAGTCTTCTCAAGATTTACTTAAATTTAAAATTTATAAGGCAAGTTCTGTTATGTATGACGACTTTACTATGGCTAATTGTATCTTTCTATGAGACTAATGTGAAGACATGCCCAATGTGTTTCAGTACTTTCACACACACACACACACACACACACACACACACACACATTACATATATATACATATTTGTGTATTGGTTTTTTATTGTTTTTTGTTTCTTCAAAGAATATTTTAACTTTTCTTTAATTCTTTGTGAACTTCACATCAAGCACCCCATTCACATTCATCTTCCTGTCCCTTTATATCACCCTCTGCCCTTGTAACCTCCTCCACAGAAGACAAGAAAATAAAATAGAATAAAATAAAAAACATTTTCATGGAAGCTGTAATGTGTGACAGTAGGCAACACCCTTTGTCTACACATTCTTACTTGCATTGGGTTTATTAGAACGAGTCATCAATCTATTTCTCAGCCTCTGTCTTCTGCTACATAAACTATACTGGATCCTTAGGAGGACTTCTCTCAGATATCCTGTTGTTGCTCTGTGTCATGGAGATTCAGCAGCTTTGGATCTGCAGGACCTGCTCTTTCTTGGGTTCCAGCAGGTCATAGATAGGATAGATGTTGGGATGGGCCAACCCAAAGCCCTGGATCTGGGCTCATGAGGTAGCTGAATTAGACAACCCACTAGCTTTCCTGCACCTGCACCATCAGGGTGAGCTCTTCAGCACTGCCCTGACTAGCTCACCCAGTGCTGAAGCTGGTAAAGGGCAAGTTCAGCTCTCCTGCTCTCATGTCCTCGTGGATGGCTTGCCTGCACCCAGCAAACCCTCACCCAGGTCACCCCACAGTATACGAGAGGCAGGATAGCTCTATAGTTGACTTTTCAACACATTTCTCTGTGTAGCACTGGCTGTCTTGAAACTTTTCTTGTAAAATAAGCTGTCCTCAAACTCAAGAGATCCATCCATCTGACTCTGTTTCCTGTGTGCTTGGAGTGAAGGTGTACACCACCACTTCCCAGCTTTTATTTTATATTTTAAAAATCTCTAACCACAAAAAATCCACAGGAGAGTTTCACGCATGTTATACTTTTTTTCCCCCTGGGCCATTAAGAATAGCTATGACTTAATACTCTGTCATGCTGTGCTTGTGTGTATTTCCTACAAATAATGACATTCATTCTCTTATGTAAACATAATAAGCTATCAATTCCTGGAATCCCAGACTAATATGTTCCTTCCATTTAGCCTTCCAATCCTATCTATGTTCTAGTGGTTGGTATGCTGTCTTTCATATAGTCTCACCCAGTGTAACACCGTGAACCACGCATGCTTAAAGCATTGCACAATTTTTTTAGAATATGCAAGCAATGTGCTAAATCCCTACAGAGAATTACTTTACAGTTTAATGGCATCTACTACATTCATGGTGTTTTTTGACCATCACCACTATCCATTTTCCAAATGTTTTCATCATACTAACAATAAAAATAATAATTCCTTTTATTCTCCTTCCCCCTGGTATCTAGTAATTTCTACTCTGTACATCTCTGTGAATTTGCTTGGTAGACAACTCCTGGCAATGTAATCCTTCACATTTGTCCTTTTGTTTCAATCCTTTGCACTTATCATAATGCTTTAAAAATTCATCTATGTGGTAATGTTTCATTTGCTTTCTGTTTCTTTCTTTTTTAAAGACTGACAAATAGCTATGTGTACTGGTTTAAGCCTTCAACTGAAGGAGATACCAGGAATACTAGGGTTACAAACCAGTCTGAGCTCCATATCTAGCAAGATCCTTTTTCTGAAAGACAAAATGACTGAATACTATTCTATTGTGTTATAGGTCATATAGGTCCTCTGTTGCTGGACTCTGATTTTTCTTTTTTACATTATAAGCTGTGGCAAACAACATTAATGTAAATATTAATTTACAAATCTCTGTGTTGATCCTATCTTCAGTTCTTTTGTGTGTTATATTTGGGTGTAGACTTTGTGTGTGAAGTGGTAATACATTTAATTTTTTAAAATGCAGACAAACTATTTTTCCAAGATTTTTTAAAACATGAAAGAATTGTGGGATCTAGTCGTGTCTCTGTCTCTCTGCCCCTTTCTTCCTCCCTTCCCCCTTCTGCCCCTCTCTCTGCCCCTCTGCCCCTCTGCCTCTCCCTCTCTGCCCTTCTCTTTACCCCTCTGCCCCTCTGCCTCTCTACCCCTCTGCCTCTCTGCCTCTCTACCCCTCTGCTTCTCTACCCCTCTGCCTCTCTGCCTCTCTGCCTCTCTGCCTCTGCCCCTC
>NW_022196913.1:36101900-36111189 GCF_008632895.1 Mastomys coucha | reverse complement strand
CTCTGCCTCTCTGCCTCTGCCTCTCTGCCTCTCTGCCTCTCTGCCTCTCTGCTTCTCTGCCTCTCTGCTTCTCTGCTTCTCTGCTTCTCTGCTTCTCTGCCTCTGCCTCTGCCTCCTAGTGTGCTGAAAGTAAAGTAAAGGCATTCACCCCAAAGTCCGGCTACACTTAACTTTTTTTTAAGATATGTTCTTTTTGTTTTTGTTGTATTTATATATTTGTGCATGTATATACATATATATGCATATACATATATGTTTTTTAATTTATTTTTATTAGATATTTTATTTATTTACATTTCAAATGATATCTCCTTCCCAGTTTCCCCTCCGAGAAAAACAAAAGCAAAAACCTGTTCTCTCCCCCCTCCCCCTGCTCACCAACCTACCCTCTCCCACTTCCTGGCCCTGGCATTCCCCTATACTGGGGCATAGAACCTTCATAGGACCAAGGGCCTCTCCTCCCATTGATGACCAACTAGGCTATCCTCTGCTACATATGCAGCTGGAGCCATGAGTCCCACCATGTGTGCTCTTTAGTTGGTGGTTTAGTTCCTGGGAGCTCTGAGGGTACTGGTTAGTTCATATTGTTGTTCCTCCTATGGGGCTGCAGACCCCTTCTGCTTCTTCAGTCCTTTCTCCATCTCCTTCAATGTGGACCCTGTACTCAGACCAACAGGTAACTGTGAGCCTCTACTTCTCTGTATTAGTCGGGCACTGGCAGAGTTTCTCAGGAGACAGCTCTATCAGGCTCCTGTCAGCAAGCACTTGTTGGCATCCACAATAGTGTCTGGATTTGGTGGTTGTTTATGGGATGGATTCCCCAGGTTGGGCAGTCTCTGGATTGTCCTTTAACTTAACTGGTAAACTAGATAAAATACACGAAACAGTTATTTTAGTATTGGACAAAGACAAGACAGGACTATGGTCCCTAGTAGAATATCAGGGTTGCATTCTGAATTTCTCTGAGCCCCTTCCTGGGGTCGTAGTGAACCATGAGTTTAGAAAGGGTCCTCCCAAGATGAAAATTTCCCTAAAAGTCTGAAGGAGCTAGACTTTGTGGTGCAGAACTTTAGAAGATGGGATGGATATACACACACCCACTCACTTACCCCCCCCCATATTTATGATATACACATATATATGTGCATTTATTTATTTATTTATTTATTTATTTATTTTAAAAAGCCTCATAGATCTGCACAGAGATCTGACTGTTTCTTCAGATTCACCCAACACTAGATTCAGACACCTGTATGAACAATCCTGAGGATAACCTGGTGAAATAAAGATTTCAGAAGGCTATGTCTCACAAACAAGATAACCTTAACAGGAAATTCAAGAGTCAGACTAACAAAGTTTCAATAGAGGTTTTCAGAAGATCTAGTAGAATACAAATAACAGCATTTGGGCATTGTGAAACCTAACAATCATCTAAGGAAATGGTAAAATCTTGACCCTGGACTACAGTGAGTTCATTATATTCAGGCTGCAAAAAGTATGTCAAAAAGCAAGAAAACATAAACACATAATCCTCAGCCAGAATAGCAAACAATGAAAACAGACTAAGGACTAATAAATAGAATGTAAAAGCACAAAGACATTAAGAAATCTGTTAAAACTGTGTTTATTTATTTTTCAGAAAAACATATGCACCTTAGAGAGAACATATATTTAAAAATAGGTGATACTTATAAAAATAAAACACTTAGCATCTGTAATAAAAATTTTATTATTGACATTGAACAAATTATATACTGGAAAGAACACAGAGAATGTGTAGACACCATGATAGAAATGACCCAAAAGAAGTATAGAAGGGAAAGAGTAGTTACAAGGGAAAAAAGTTTCATGTGGGGCAAGAATTGGGTGGGGTGTCACTGAAGTCACGGGCTCTTGGGGTGTGCACAGAAAGAATGAACTAAGAATCATTTTCCCCCTTACTGGATGAAAGTGTAGATCTGGGACTCAGTAAATCCCAAGCAGAGTAAATACAAGGAAATATTGATGCACTATTTCAAAGCAAGGGAAATACATGCTAAAAAGAAAGGCTTGCTTTTTTGTTTGTGTTGTTTTGTATTCCTATGAGACAGGTATGTTGCCCAGGCAAGTCTCCAGCTCTCTGAGAAATGGAAGATAACCTTGAATTTCAAATTCTTCCAACCTCTCCCTCCAGAGTCCTAGGGTTACAGAGGTGTGCTAGAGATCAAGCCAAGGATCTTGTGTATGTTATTTAACACATTCACAAGATGCAGAGTCCATATATAAAAGTCAATTATATTTAAGTATAAAATCAGCAGACAATTACAACTGAAATAAAAATGCCACTCATAGGAGATTAGAAAACGTGACACTTTCAGTGGTGAATTTAACAACACATGAAACATTTGTGTCTTCAAATTTTAAAAGACTTTGTCAAAACCCTGAATAATGAGAAATATGTAGTGACAATTTTGGCATTTTGGCTTTAAAAAATGCAGAAATATTATAAGAATATATTATCATTTTAATCCCAAGTATGGGATATGAGACTGCTTCAGATTGTCCACAGCAGCTGTCTATGTATGATTTGCCTCGTGTTCTAGCAGGGCGTGATTTTGCCAGCTGCAGATAGTTTCAGTGGTTGTGTGACTTTCAGAATTCTGGGCACTTATAGAGGGTGTATAAATGCTAGAGCACCAAGAGACAGGGTGAGTTATTGGCTGGTTGGTGCTGGTTGTGGTTTGCTAAGTAGTCATTGCCAAAGAAGAAGAAACATTTTGATATCATGACAGGGAAGATCAAACTTGCTCCAAGGAATTCAATGGCCCTAATCAACAGGAAGTAGTCTAACAATAATGTCACCCCCTTTACTCTCTATCCCTTTTTTCTCTCTTATCTAGTGTTAAGGCGCTGAAATGGTGGGGAAGGGGTAAGAAAAGAAGAATACACAACGCAGCCAAAAGACACGGCTATAGAAATGAATCACGTTTTTGGCTTGAAGAACTCAGTGTTTATGTTTGCTGTTTTCAAATGAATCAATAAATTCCATGTAATCCAGTCAAAGCCATGTGGTGTTTTTAAAAATAGAAATTAGCAAGCTGAGGCTGATCTGGTAGATCACATCTGTATTCTGCTACCAGGGAAGCTGAAGCAAGAGGATTTTAAATGTGAGGCCAGCCCGAGCTGCACAGCAAGCAAGATCTTCAGATGAAAGAGGAGGGCATGGGAGGCGATTATAAATTTCCCATGGGAATGCACAGGATCCATTGTTGTTTTAGAAAAGAACAAAACTGCAGAATACTTACTGCTACATTTTAAGATTCCTTTAAAACTCGAACTGTATGGTGTTGTCATGAAGCTACACTCACAGACCAACAGAGTACAATAAAAATTAATATGGAAATCAATGATAGTGTGCAATCAGTTTGAAGAATAGTTTTGCTTTCTTTTAAAATCTAACCAATATTTATTATGCCACCAACAATTCTTGACTTTTACTGGGGAATATTGAAAACATATACTTTGTAACTTATAAATATGCATAATTGTGTTATTTCTAATGACACATCTTCTCACCTAGTATCTAATCAAATATAACACTACTCAGTGAAAAAAGTGTAAATTATTAATATGTGTAACATTATCAATGACTCGTTAAAATTTTTTTTAAACTTTTATTACCTTATGATAAGAAAATTTACATGATTTCAATTTATCTGAATTTTGTATGAATACAAAGTGAGGAATGTCTAAGACATCATCATGGGAATGTCTAAGTTAATTTATTATGTAACTATGGAAAATAATGCCATGGGAACACAAATACAATAAAATAAAACATGGGTTATAGTGACATTTAATGAAAAATAAGCAGGACACAGGTTTAGATATGATTTGACTACTCTGCAGATGTGCATGTGATAGACCACAAGAAAATGTACCAGGTTTTATGGATGGTCTCTGTGTGGAGGATTTTAGCTTTCTGCTCTATACTTTTCTTCTTTGAAATTTTTTTCTTAGATTTATGTTATTATATGTGTATGATGTTTTGCCTGCTTGTGTATATGTGCACTTGTATGCTCAGTACCTGCAGAGGTCAAAAGAGGATGTTGGATTCCCTGGAACTGAAGTTGCAGGTGGTTGAAACCACCATATGGGTGCTGGGTACCACCCCAATCTTCTGTAGGAGCATCAAATGCCATCTCTCCAAACATACCCCACCCTCTTCCACCATCAATTTCTTGGCTTCCCAAATTCTAGAATTAACTTGAATGTTTTTATATTAAAAAATAATCATCTCAAATACATTTTTGAAAATTGAGGACAGGCTTACAAAAATATCTCCAACTGAGCCACTTTCCTGGAAAATGCAGGACAGCTTCCTCTCTGCCCTGGAAATGACATCTGAACACACTGGTCTTCTGTCCTGCAGACATGAGGCTCAGTTCTTATTTCTTGACGTCATGCTGTCTTTCCCAAAATAGGATGCTATTCTAAGGTCTAGTTCATTTGGAAAATACTGTGTGGCAACCGACTCAGGGAGAGCTACCAAAACATATTCAAAAGTCAAAAAACTGTTAACTTTGTTTTATCCAAAATCTTGTAAGCCTGATTTTTATGTCTATTTATTATTATTATTATTATTATTATTATTATTATTGCTATTATTATTACTATTATTTTACTTTTTAGTCTTGGATATAGGGTTAACCGAGCATCTTTCCTATGAAACAAACACTCTCTCCTCCCAAGCATAATCTTCATATTTATATTAAAGCATATACAAGAAAAAGTATCCACTGGGAACTGACCTCCCTCCTGTAATTCATGACTCCTTAGCATCCGCCTAGGATGAGCTTTGCCAGTACTGGCTTCTCCTCTGCAGAGAAGCCTGGCAAGATAGCATAGTCAGTGTCACTAGAACCTGATAGAAGTTCCTAGCACTGAGCTTGTCTCAGAGTGTTGCCAACTGCCATTTCCTGGTGTGTCAGATGATAGAATAAAATATAACAACTTTTAATGGTATGCTAAACATTGACTTTAATTGTTTATAACTCTTTGGTAAAATCCAAAGCTTTATCACCTTCTTTCAGAAGAGGGGGATGGATATGAGGTGTTCCTTTAAGATGACCCTTCTGAGTTGCAGCCATTAACACTGGTGACTGTTGACATTTGCATGAGTATCTTGTATCTGTTTCAAGCTTTCTGTCTTATCAATGGAGCTGAGAATCTAGAAACACATTCTCCCAACATAGGTTCTTCAAGTAGAAAAAAAATCTCACATCTGACCTCACATGAGGAGTCAAATTGAACATAGCTATCTTAAAAACACTGTTTAAAATTACAATCACATTGTCTGCTGAGATGACTTAACAGGTAAGGCCCGTGGCCAAACCTGACTACCTGATTTTAGTTCCTGAGGACTTCTGTGACAAAAGGAAAAACAGCTCCTGAAAAGTGTCATCTGACTTCACATAGATATGTAATAAAATTTCTGTCAGGCTATGTACTTAAGATATGTGTGAAAAATAAGTGAATTTTTAATTTATTTAATTTATTTTAGTACATATCTTACATTATGTAAGTGTCAACAGTCTAGAATTCCCCCAAAGAAGTGCTCAAAATTCTAGTCTCAAGTATTTCAGATAAAGTGATATTCAACCTATAGTTTGCCCAAAATATATAAACTTATTTCTCCCACCCACCTAATGTAACCAGACTATCTACAACTTATTTTTCACTGTTTGTTTTTTCAGTCTCCATCCTGTGGCTCTTGCTGGGCCCTATATATCAGCATAGCAATCTCAGTGAAAACAGAGGCAATGCCTCTGTTTGAATCCAGCCTGCTGTGAGCCATAGCTGTGAGCTTTTAAAGAGGCAGTAAACCTTTCTTGGAAGTAGTGTCCATATAGTAAAAAAGATTAACAAAACTAAATAAAGAAGGCACACTAAGGTCTAAAGAAATCTTAGATGGCTGTTTTGCATGATGTGAGAAACATACTTTTTAAGGACTTCAGGGATGCAGTCATTTCTCCATATCTGCAGTGTCAATTTCTGAATTTTATTAGCATTAAGTGAAACTTTCCACAGATAGACAATAAATAAGTTTAAGTAGCATTATGATATCTCACTCGATATGTAGATTGCCAAGATAAAGGTCATTACTTTGTCCAGTGAACCTGTACTGTCTCTGCTCCCTACCATGTAGTTGTATAGTAGCCACAACTGATTTTCAGATTAACTGCCATGCTCAAGTTGTCCTTCTCTTACTTACTAATGGCTCTAAAACTCAAGAGCTGTAATGCAGGCAATGTTACTATAGAATATCATTATATGTGTTCTGTTTCTTTTCTTTTTTAAAAAAGATTTATTTATTATTATATGTAAGTACACTGTAGCTGTCTTCAGACACACCAGAAGTCAGATCTCATTATGGATGGTTATGAGCCAGCATGTGGTAGCTGGCATTTGAACTCAGGACCTTTGGAAGAGCAGTCAGTGCTCTTAACCACTGAGCCATCTCTCCAGCCCCATGTGTTCTGTTTCATTCAATAGTTGTCAACCTCTTGTTGCACCTAACAAACCTCATCATAGGTGTATATGTGTAGGACAAAATGGTATTCTGAGTTCAGTGCACTCTAACCACAGTGTAAAGATAAAGACTAGGGAGACTGCTATACACACTTCTTTCTCCCAAGGATACTCAATTTATCTCATGGCCTGATCAGTTGCATTTAAAAGCCCTCATCCTTATCTGCACACATGTGCTATAATACTATGGTTGAAGGCCAGGCTCAGTGCCACTTTCCTGGGATGGAATCCCAGATTTATGACTTTATAGGGTGGCTATTTTTTCCTCCCTGTCTCTGTTTTCCCAGCTACAACAGGGTGCTACTAAGAGTCTACCACAGAGGTGAGGTAAAGAGAGGTAAAGGCTAATAGCATCTATCAGTGCCAAAGCAAGCTTAAGCTCTATTACAGAATCTGCTGTTGATGACTGAATGATGACTGAAAAAGGATAGTCATGTCTTGTGATAATCTGTAGACTAGTCTCCATAGCCAAAGTGTGAGGCTGGATTCCAGGCTTTGCTCTGTGGTCAGGGAAGGAAGTCTATGATGGACAGCACCATGGAGAGTCAGTAGTTAGATGGGAGGGGAACAGAACCATTGCTAGTAGCAGGGTTCTGTTTCTAAAGAAAAGTATTTGGTAGACAAAAGCTGCATGTGTATACAGGTTAGTTCCAGAACTAGCTGTTTAAATGAGGTGAAAAACTAGGCAAGAGGTTCAGTGTCCTTCTCACTAAATTGGAAGAGCTGGGACCCAACTGCACAATTTTTTATTCAAGTGGCACCCCTAGTGGGCTATAGCTAAACACTGGCAGGTAATAGTGCTTTTCTAGGATATAAAGCCCTAAGTTAGGTATTTAGTACTACATAAACACACACATACACACACACAAACATAGACATATGCACACGTGCACTCACACATACATATTATATATGCACATACTGTGCTCACATATATATGTGTATACAAACATATACTACATTTATACACACATATATATATAAACATGTACATCACACACTCATATACAAACATATAAACACAGGCATGCACATGCACATATATACACACAAGCATACATACACATGCATATACATAATATACCATATACCCACACATGTATACACATTCACTCACACACATGCACACATACAACCACACTCCAACTTACTTGTATTTTTCATCCTTCCTGACATATTCTTTTATAATTTTATAGAGTGCATCTGAGTTTGTGTAAGATTCAGCCATGTTACTGACAGACAAGGCAGCAGTGCTAGGCTTACACAGCTCTAAGACAGTCCCAGCTAAAAAGAAAGATCAAAGAAGCTACACTTGCTTTGAGGGCTTTCAAGAGCTGGAATTCTGGTAAAGTAAGACCTGAAAGACATTGGATGGGCAGTTTTCCTTGACTAGTTTAATCTTAAGAGCTCTTATTAGAAGCAAGTCTCCTAAACCTCAGTACCTCTCCAAAGTTGCTCAGCTCCTCCTTGCCCTCTTGGGCCTGCAGTTGGGAGGAATTGCATAGTCCCAGCATCTGTCTCATAACCCCAGTGCTCACAACAGCTGCCATGGTAGGCATTCTAGAAATACTCAATTGAGCACAAATGGATGTTCCCCAAAGCCAGCCTGGGCCAGATGGCCTTCCAGCATTGCTCACCATTTCTCTGATTTCTCTAGGTTCATGATTAGCAGGATTCACCCAGGCATGGTGGTGAGCTTGTAGGAAGCCACCTACCTAGAGGCATGCAAGCTGCTCTACTGAAAAGAAGCCGGGATACGAATTTGGATTCAGCTTGAGGCATAGAGAAAGAGGAATGGGATTGACTCAAAAGACAGAATCAGCAGGATTTGATCAGACATAGGATAATGGCCAAAGGTTCTAGCTTCTGCAGTGCTACTATTAACTGAAAAGCCTTTGTTAGAGTATTTGCCTTCTGTGCCTACCATGCTCATAGTTTCCTCAGAGTCTCAAATCTTTCTGCAATCTGATCTTACATGACCCTTCCTTATCAGGCAAAACAACCAGTATCTGGAACATTCTTATTTAACTGTTTTGAGATCTGTTGTGTCTTCCCAGTTATTCTTCTGTTTTTGAAAACATATATGCTAATGTTCACTGAAAAGGATTTGCAAATATGTGCATCTGTATTAATCACTTCTTTCATTGCTGTGATAAATTACCTGACAGAAATAAAGAAAGAAGGATTTATTTGGGTTCATAGTTTCAAAGAGTCACAGCCATGCCCATTTGATCAGAACATTATCATAGCAGGAGAATGTAACAGGAGACAGCTGTTAATTTAAGCAGAGAACAAAACAGGATGTGACCAGGAATAATAACATAACACAGATCCTACCATCAGTAACCTACATCCTCCATGAAGACTCAACCTCCTTAAATTTCCTGAACCTTCTAGCTGGTAAGCAAGCATTGAAACCATAAGCTTGAAGAGGAGGTATGATTCAAGCCATACCTCTATCCGTACACTTAGAATTACATATATATTACCATATGAGTAATTTTTGCTTAGGACCTATTAGAAAATATGACAGTAATTTGAGCTTCAGTTACTATAGTGTCCTGGTAAAATTTATGATACTTATATTTTCATGTAGATATTTGTATTAGGAACCTTATGGAAGTACTAGTCTTCTTCTAAGGAGTATTATGGGGCAAGGTTGCATAATAGGGACTCTGTTTACTATTGTATTTTTGGTTTGGTTTTTTTTTTTTTTTTT
>NW_022196913.1:36094849-36101786 GCF_008632895.1 Mastomys coucha | reverse complement strand
TTCATGTCAATCTATTACTAAGTAACAAGTAAAGGAAACACTTCTCTCCTGTAACTGAAATGATAGGATAAAAACCAAATACCTGCCTGGTTTTCTTTTGTTAATTTCGTGGGAGTTTGTTCGTTTTGATTTTGGTTTTGTTCTGGAAAAAATTGTAAGTATATCAGTAGCATGTGAAAATCTACATCTGCTGATGGGAATAAAGATGTGCTCAATTTAGACTGCCAGTAAAAAGCAACAGGAAAAAAATCATTACATAATAAAAAAGTAATCCATTTCTCATCCCCTCCTAAGTTAAGAAGCTCTGCTGTTGTGTGCTTATACATGTGAGATGTGTTCCTTGTAGACAGAGCTTCTAGACACTATCCTATAGAGAAAGGCCCTGGGCTTGTGTAAGGATGTGTAAAGGAAGCAAGCCAGTGGATGAAAAGTTCTAGTTGCACGTCTAGTGTCCCATGTCCAGGTTGCTACTATGAGATATTCCTTAAGTTTACGGAGCCTATGACTGTTCATTTCCATTTTAAAGAACAAACCCTTTAAGTCATTAGTTATTGGTGAACAGTGGCTTTCAAGGGCTCTCTGCCTAGGACAGCAGGGAGAATCACTGTGGCTCTGCATTTCCCTGGGTACCTTCAAAGGGGCCTTTTAGGCCATCCAGCTCAGAGCTCTCTGGGAGCTTGGTTCCCACTTCAGCAGCTTGCCAAATCTTTGCTCCATACTGTCTAATTGAGTTGAGTGTGGGCCTACATGACAGAAATCCATTTCCTCTCATTCATCATCACTCAGAAGCTGATGTTAGCACTAGAAACTATCCCTATGTGGAACTGCCAGTTCTGAGAATTCTAGAGTCTCTACAGAGACTCGAACCTCCAAAAGTATCTGATCTTCACATTCATGTTACCTCCCAGCTGTCATTAAAGCAGTTCCCATCCCACCCTTTTCACCTCCCTCTCTCCTTTTTTGCCTCCCTGGTATCCTATCTCCTCCCCGTGGAGTCTTAAGTCCTGTTGTTGCCTATTTCTAAGAACTTCTAAGTTACTTGGAGTTTTAATCCATTAAAATGTGATACAGTCTTTGGATCACTGGTGTATCTAAGGTCTGCTTTGAGCTATATGTGATAGATGCTCTGCATAGGCAACCGTAATTCTAGTCCCTGTACAGTTGCTTCAGTTCAGTAAGTAACAGATCAGTTCTGGCTTTTAACCAAGAATCTAGTAGATCCTGAAGTAACTGCTATATACCTGACTCCCAGCACGTAGCTACCACAGGTTGAGGCTCAGTGACTATGTCTTTGCCCTCCTCATTTTTTCAAAGACAAGCTCAGTATAGAGAATCACAGCATATTTTTTTTTTTGTCCTTAATGATTGGGTGACAGTTAATAAGAACAAATCATTTATGAATAAGAACATATTGATGTGGCCTTTTGCAAATGACCTACATCAATCCTGAAGTCAGAGCAACATGATCAAGATGAGACAGATGTGTGCAGAATAGACTGAATCTAACTTTTGCCCAAATGGTAGATGTGAATGGTAGTTGGGATGAGGGAAAGCAGCCTAGGTGGATGGGTCCCATGGGAAATGCACCACAGCATATGCCAGTAAACTAAGTTTGCCAGGCAAGCTGATAAGCTGGGTGGACCAGCTTGACCACATGGGCACACAAAGAGCTACGGCTCCTACATTTCTTTCTCCAACTACTGCCCACTCATCTCTCAGCTCTTGGCTCAGACATTTGCCTTTGCCAACACCCTCACCTCAGTAGCTCTGCCAGGTTAAAACCTCTTCTGGACCTTAACATTATCTTGTCTGTCTCCAGCCATCATTCACTCAGGGGATTGTGTGGCAGTAAACTCTAAGCTCCTCAAAGACAGATCCAGGTCTAGTACCTGGCTTAACATGGTGACTGGGGCACAGATTTGTAGAGATGAGAGGAAGGCAGATGTGTATAGAAGTCACTAAAGGCCTGTACCACAGTGAGAGCATTCCTCTTCCTAGCCCTGTAGTAAGACTGACATTTTGCTTCTTGAGAAGCATAATAATTCCACGTATACCCTTTGGTGTGGGTAGTAATATTCCAACTGAATAAAAGAAAATAAGTAAAGTAAAGCAAACCTCCAGAGTATGTTCAGTAGTCCTGTAAATTCAATGCAGAAGCACTCAGAATTCTCTGACTGCAAGTTTCAGCTGAGAAGAATCATCCTGCCCTCTTGTTCTTTTCATCTCTTGCCCTTTGCGCTATAGGCACCCATACTTCTTTACATAAACCAGTATGATGTACTTCCTAGAGATAAAGCATAAGAAAAGATAATTTGAAAGTAGAGTTTCCCTCTGTAGCAGTGTCTCAGTCATACTGACAGAGGATGAGGAAAGAATGCTTTTCTAAAAATGTTGGACATGACCTATTCAATCACACACACACACACACACACACACACACACACACACACACACACACACACACAAATGTAGTACACTTCTCATGGGGCACCAGCCCCATCATCTTATGCCAGCCACAGGAGGAAAGGCACCTGAGTCCAAGTTGATGCCCCACCCCAAGCCCTGGCCTAGCTGTCTTGGTTACAGAACCCCTTACCCTTGTGGCTCCCATACATCATTCAGCTCTCAGAACTTCTTTGTGCTGTTTAACGAAGTGCAGATGTCTGGCAGTTGGCAGGATTTAACAGTTAACATTCTTAAGGACCTGATACAATAGCGGAATAACAGTTAACTGTTAGGAAGCACCTTGTATATTCAGGCTGATTTAAATTTTACATTTTGTCATTATTGTTCACTAACCACAACATAAACAGCTGGACTTCTTGCTGCCAGATACACTTATGAGAAATTATGGTCATTAATGTCGTGGGAGAATTCTGAGAAGGGATAAGGAATGCTGTTCTCTATTGGAGCATTAATGAGAAAGAAAGTATGTGGCTGATATGCTGGTATCTACAAAGAGCCAAGTAGACAAGTACTGTCTTCTAACATCAGGGGCAGGACTACAGCTTGGTGTGGTCTCTAAGTCTGGTATATGAGTTCCATCACTCCTCTCTCTTCTCTCTGGAATCAAGCTCTCCTTTTGCCCTCCCCCTATCATCCCCAGGATACTGGGCCTGAACTCTAACTCACACTGTTCCTCCTCCCCTTGCCCTATACTTTGACAATAGGCAGCCCAGAGTCCCTTTTCTACTTTGTTTCAAAACTTTAATATCTTGTGCCAACAATTTTTCTATTAGTCTGTCACTCGCTTTCATATCTGGTCATTGACATGGAACATTGCTAACCACCAACTAGAAGATGCCTCTCGCTACTAGATCTATGAGGACACACTGTATCATTGGCCTGCCTCTTTCAGGCAGCTCCTCCCCAGGCTTCTTAGGAACTCAGCCTCCTACCTGCAAGATGTTTCCTTAGGTACTATATCTGCCAACATGTTGATGCCTCTAAAAGCATTAATTAGTCTTCCCCATGTGAAAGGCAAAGTGACAGAAGACCTAGGAGAAGTCAGAAAGCCTATGCCTGGAGAAAAGTTCTGACTAGGACATGATGAAGTCCATCATAGATCATTCCAAAATGTCTTCATCTGCCATAGAAAAGGACTGCCAGGAAGAGCTGGCCTATCATGGTCCAAGCCTTGTCAAGCTCATTATTTGTGATTTTCTTATTCCATTTCTAACTTCAACTTACAAACTGTTAGTTGGTTGTTGTTGTTCTTGTTCTTGTTTTAAGAACATAACTTAATCTCTATTCCTTCTCCAAGAATTGTCACAATCCATATTGTTCTCTCCCCTTTCCCCTCCATCTTCCCAGCTAGCCCCATGTGTTATGGTACTGGGAACTCTCAGCATTTTGTGTTGGAAGTGTGTCTTGTTCTTCTCTGGTAAATTGTCTTGATTTATTGCAATTATTTACTCAATTCTACTTTTCTTTCTCAGATGGTTATCTTGGCCACCTGTGCTTCTAAATGATGTGATTCTAGGTCTTGGTTTTTCCCTTCTTGGCATTTACCTGTTGGATTTTCTAGTCCAATAGGACAGCATTGTTCATTCTTCCTACATATGCCCCAAACCTCCATTTCTTACTACTCTATTATTACAGTTAACTTTTTTTGTAAGTTCAATATTCTGTTTTCATGAATAAAACCATCACAAAAATTTTACCGATTTTGCTTTCATGAACAATTATATTTGTTTTTCATACCCCTCTTAGATGTATTTTGTCCTTTTGGTTCATTTTCTATGTATTTATCATGAACTTAACCCTAAACATTATACTAGCTTTCTAAATTACCTAGCAAGGTTTTCAGATCACCCATGTTAGCCTGTTGGTCACGTTTTCCTTAAACAGAGACTTACTCTGACTCAGTCTGGACCGGCAAGAGGATCAGCATCCATATCCTCTTCACACACATCTAACAGGCTCACAGCTTTTCTCTTAAGTTGGAACCCCTATTTGCCGACAGCATTTTTCAAAATTCCAGGTATATCGCAAAATGTCCTCTAGTGTGTCTCAGAATTAGCATACACTAACTGCTTCCAGAGTAGGTATAATTTTAGTTCAGAACTTTGAAAGCACTCCTCCATTGCCCTTGTGTTTGCAGTATTAAGCTGAGCCTTCAGGAGCAGTCTAATTTCTGGCTTTGTTTCTTCATTCAGAATTCATTCAGAAATGTGAAAGTTGGCTGGAGAGATGGCTCATCAGTTAAGAGCACTGACTGCTCTTCCAGAGGTCCTGAGTTCAATTCCCAGCAACCACATGGTGGCTCACAACCATCATTACAGTACTCATATACATAAAATAAATAAATCTTTTTAAAAAAGAAAAGTACCAAATTTCTTGAAACACAAGAAATTTTAAAACTTGAATAAAAAGACAAGGAACTCAAAATTGAAGATTTTGAAGACAAAATTGAAGATCTCGCCTAAAACAAACTAGTACAAAAATGTATAGACATAAGTTAAGAAAATTCAAGAATGAACAGAAGTCAGTATAATAAATTTCCAGTAAGATAGTACATAAGAAATGGGACATGGCTAATTATCTTATGGAAGAAGGGAATTAAGAGAATTTCAAGACTGTTTAGGAGACTAGTATAATAGGATTTCTAGGAAGAAAATACAGAAAAATAGAACAAAGTGGATTATCTTAAAGTGAAGAAATTGATCAGAGCAGAAGCACCTGCATTTGTAGACAGAGAGTGACTACATCACAGGTGAGTCTAGACCCTGCCTAACATGGACTTTCACATTTCTATGATTGTTTTTTTTTTTTAAAGATTTATGTTATTTATATTGAGTACACTGTAGCTGTCTTCAGGCACACCAAAAGAAAGCATCAGATCCCATTATAGATGATTGTGAGCCACCATGTGGTTGCTGGGAATTGAACTCAGGACTTCTGGAAGAGCAGTCGGCGCTCTTAACCGATGAGCCATTCCTCCAGCCCTGTACTTTTCTTAAAAATAGTAGTTTTTATTATGTGTTTGCTAGCTTTACTATGTATATGTATACCTGAGTATATAGATGGTAGTATTTGTGAAAGTTAAGTTTTTTTAATTCTTTTCTGCTCATTCAATTTCTTTCGAGTGTTTTTTGTTTATTTTCTTGCTTACTTTGTCGTAGTTTTTTGTTTTGTTTTGTTGTTCAGCATTTCTCAAAATATGTGGCTTTTCTCACTTACCTGGTCTAGTAATCCTTGGTTTTCTGTTACATTTAAAACACGGATTAAGTAGCTAAATGGGAACTTTGAAGACATAGTTAGAACTTACCTATAGTTGTGTATGTCACTATGAGGTGGCCTGACATGGCCATTGAGGTATAGTCTCTGGTGCCCAGATCACACATCTCAGTCTCTACTCTTTGGAAGGAAGTAGACTGATTGCCACCTGCTGGAACATGGACAAGAATCTCAGTCCTCTGCATTCACTAAATTCCTCCATTTTCAGTGTCTTGACCCTTCCCTTTCTTCAACCAGTGACCTTCTTTTCCAGGCTAGGTGAGGCCATTGCCTAGGAGGATAAAATGAGGACATGAGGGGCTAGCTGCACTCCCTGAGCATGCAGGGGTTTCTGCAAATGCAAGCAGGGTCCATTCTCAGGTGGCCCTCTGTGGCTTCTGCTGAGTCTTTAGCATTCATCCTTATATCTTCTAGCTTCTGAAATTTGAGCCTTCTAGTCTCTTCCCTGTTCTTTCAGCACTTGTGAATTTGTTAATTTTGAAAGGAACCTGAGGACGAAGTGAAGTATGCATGTTATCGTTCCTCTTCAGATGCTGGCCCATCTTTCAGGACCCCTCTGTATCATGTCCTAACCTAGGCACTGATTCCTCCTGCATGTCTGGGGAGTAAATACTGAGTTTCTGGAACATTTCAGTTACTAAGGAAAGTCATCAGGTGCAGTTGTCCTGAAATTGATTTCTTGGTTGGCCATGCTCTTGTTACCTCAACAGGACTTTTAGCTGACTAGATTTCTTTTCTTATTGTGCTGGAGATGAAAGCCAGGACCTTGAACATGAAATGCAAGTGCTGTACCCTGAGCCACAAGAAATTCCTAGCCTTATAAGTTAGTAGTTTTTTAATGTTTGTTTTTTAGCACCTATTATACATAATTATATAGTAGTGGGCTTCATTGTGGCTTTTTTTTTTTTTTTTTTTTTTTTGGTTTTTCCGAGACAGGGTTTCTCTGTGTAGCTCTGAAGACCAGGCTGTCCTAGAACTCAGAAATCCGCCTGCCTCTGCCTCCCAAGTGCTGGGATTAAAGGCATGCACCATCGCCCAGCTCATTGTGGCGTTTTTATATACTGGAATTGTGTAATTTTTTTATTATATTCAGCCTCATTACATTTTCTTGTTCCTCTGATACTCCCACTGACCCCCTTCCTCTTACTATCTAGTCTCTCCTATTTTCATATTTTGTCTTTGTGTGTGGGGGGGGGGG
>NW_022196913.1:36057163-36094822 GCF_008632895.1 Mastomys coucha | reverse complement strand
GGAGAGGGAGAGGGAGAGGGGCTCCATGGTTTTTCACTAGGGCCACTTACAGAAACATGGATAAGGGTTTGCTTATGAAAGAATGAGTACCTTGCCAGTGGCTTTTCCACTGAAGAAAATATTCATTTAATAGGACCCCATCTTCTTCATTTGAGTGATTCTGTTGCTCCTCTGACAAGTAAGTTTTAAAATTGAATTATACAGGATCTGTGCCTAAGGAGCTGCCAATCTAAATTAGTAAGTAGTAATTCCTGTTAATTAACTGAATCCTCTAGTCCCTGTGAAGACATGGTCATTTCATTGACACTGAAGTTCTGCTTTGGAGTTACAGCTTCACTTGGTACAAGTTAGCTATTACCATTCACATGTTAACACAAGTGTTTCTTGTATTGTAACTGAATGATATGAAGATCTAGTGCAGGTAAGAAGGTGGTTTCTTTGAACTTGTTCTGCTGTGACCCATTTCATGGTTCTATTTGTTTTTTCAGTATGGCTGAACCAATTATAGAGGACAAAACTATTTGGCTGTAATCAACAGTTTACAAGATGGAAGCCCAAAAGACAGTGGTCAGATAGCCAGCCACCAGAAAGGCTTCTTGAGTGTTTGGATCACATGTGCCAAAGATATATTAACCCTAAGTCTGCCTTTGCATTTAATAAGCTCCTGAGGTGGGAAGGAGCCTTCCTTTAACCTTTCCCCTTTTAGCTAGTGTTATAAATCTCAACTATGCTTGATAGCAAACCAACCATGAGAAACAGTAGTCAATTCTAAATTCTTGTTTATAACAATCAGTTATAAATAAGAATGAAATGCCTCCAACCTAATGGCCTGAGTTTGATCCCTAGAATCCACATGGTGGAAACAGAGAACAAACTCTCAAAAGTTTCAGAAGAGTGCCACACACAGATATAGATACACACACAGTAAGTAAATAAATGTAAAAAGAATAAAATATTCTTTTTCATGGCTGTAAAAGATGGTCATGGCCAGATCCACTGAGTCACAGGAACAACTCTGACCTTGGCTGCTTTTTCTGCCCTTGAAAAAAAAGGTTTTCCAGAATCAAAGGGTGGTTTTGGAGAAAAGATGATAATATTGAAGAAACAGGGTCAGGGGAAGGTGATGTAGAAGAAGAGTAGAAAGGAAGGATATGTAGCATAGTGTATGTAAACTATAATGCTCAGAGTCATTACACTCTGGCTTCTCTCAAACAAGTCTTATCAGACTGAAGATTTTTTGACTGCCCTCATTTTTTTCCGTAACCAAATGGCAATCTGTCTGGAAGCCTTACCAAGGATTTATGAGTTTAAATGTGGGGAGAGGACAGTGTGGGTGGGGATCTTTTTAAGTGTGGATGTATGTATATAGTTAGTGTGTTGTATATATTTGTGTTTTGTATATTTGTGTTTTGTGTGTGTGTGGTATGAGGCAGGGGTATTGTGTATGAGGATGTTTGTGTGTGTGTCTGTGTCTGTGTCTGTGTGTGTGTGCGTGCACAGAGTGTGTGAAATCTGTGCATATATAGTAAGTCAGTTTGTTTGTCATAACATTAAATGCTTAGCTACAAAAGGAAAAGAAAATGTTTCTGTTAACCCTTTGGCTTAGCTGGAGATGCTGTTCTAGAGGTATCTAGGACAGTTAGAACTGTGTCTCTTTCTACAGTATGAAATGTAGACAAAAATATAGCTAAAAGATGCTTTGAAATTGTCTGCTTTGTGTTACTTGTCTGACTATCTACCCAACATTAAAAAGTATTGCCTAAACAGGGCTGTGGTGGCCCACACCTTTAATCCCATCACTGGGAGGCAGAGGCAGGTGGATTTCTAAGATTGAGGCCAGACTGGTCTACAGAGTGAATTCCAGGACAGCCAGGGCTGCACAGAGAAACCCTGTCTCGAAAAACCAAAAAAAAAAAAAAAAAAAAAAAAATTAAGCCTAATTAGTAGACTACCAAATGCTTCTGTTTTAGTTGATCAAGATAAAATTCATGGGAAATGACTGCTTATATAATTTATATAGATTAACATAGTATACTATTACTATTTTCTATGTCACTGGATGGTTTTCATATCTGCCTTGAGTCCACTGGGAAAATCACAAACCAGCAAAGTAAGTATTTCTTCAAGGGAAAAATAGTTGCCCTCTGCTGCCAAGTTTATCTCTTGGCAAAGGTGACTTGATAAAATATTCATATAATTAATCAAAAATAAAGTTCATGAGCCTAGTCTGTATTCAACCTGTTTTGATATATAATGTTCTTCAGTATTTAATGTTCATTTTCAGAGGAATCTGTGACATAGTCAAGGAACCATTGACTGTTCTGTTCTTCCCTTTGATCTTTTAAGGAGCACACAAAATTGTCCTATGTTGAGTCCCAGCTGATAAAGCAAACTCATTCTAAGGATAAGCACTGAAGCCAAACATTAGTCAGATTTTTTTCACTTCTTTTCTTTCCATGCC
Organism: Mastomys coucha; assembly: GCF_008632895.1. Classification (NCBI taxonomy): domain Eukaryota; kingdom Metazoa; phylum Chordata; class Mammalia; order Rodentia; family Muridae; genus Mastomys; species Mastomys coucha. Next base: position 36,092,361 of record NW_022196913.1, on the reverse strand, counting down.
AAAAAAAAATTTTTGTGAAAATAACCTAAAACACATAGTATATTCTTTTATTGGGATATTAGATTATAGAAATCCTAAGGTAAATCAAGAACTTTCTCTTGTCTTCTTTCTTCAGAGATGGAGAGGTCACTATATTGCCCTTTAATTTAAGATCCTCCTTTTTCAGGACCCAGCCTCCAAAATAGCTAAAATTACAGATGTGCACCACCAGGCCCAAATCTAGTTGTTCCATTTAATGAAAAGTGAGAACATAAAGCAGATTAGTAGAGTTTCCCACGAGAAGCTCTTGAAGCCTAGGAGCCTATTGTGAACCCTAGTGTGCCCCTGGAGGGTCATAGTGGGTCCTTATTATTGCCAACTGCAGATGTTTAGTGAGGCAAGCTACAGTCTAGGAACATCCCAGCAGAGTCAGGGGAAATGATGCTAGAGGACAGGAAATGAAGAATTCTATGCTTTGGGGAGGCTTCATCATCTGTGGTGAGGTGGTGAGGCCTCCTTCACAAAGACATAATGCAGGGATGAACAATAGAGCCAGCAAGGTATGGAGCATATCCCCAAGTAGGGTGCGATGGACTCATACTAACTGTGCCTAACATTTGAAAGGAAAGGGTGGGTAAATGACATTAATTAATTCATAATAAATGTCTAAAAAGAATAATCTTTTAAAGTATAAAAATTCTTTGAGATCCCTAAAAGTTGTTCAATTCCCCCCACAATCTATTTATGACTAAAGTCTCAGTTTTGAATTCATCTTGATATTCTTTAAAAGGAAGCAGGGTGAGGGGTTAAACTTCCTTTCAAACAAATACAGAAAGTTTTGAAAGCCACAATTGCTCTAATAACAAGGTTGAGGGTGGGCCTGCCCCTGCTGTTAATGTGCTTATGCCCTCCTGCTGGGAGAAGACAGGCAAGCCATCCTGAGCATCACAGTGTGGCCACATGCTACTAAGCAATTAAGAATTGATTGTTTGTCTTCTTTGCAGGTGGGAAGGAAAGAATGAAAATGAAGTGGGCAGATGTAAAGAGACCGGCAAAGTTCACGTGACTGTGGATCTGAAATACTACCGACCAACTGAAGTGGTAAGGACTCCCTCACCACCCAAAGTGTGGCCACCCTTGGCCAGCTGGCTGGGAAAATTCCCTCCTGGAATGCCTGCTGCCAACCTTCAAAGCTCTCTAATACGCCTTTCTGGCATACTCCACAGGGCACTTCCCAAACGAGAATACAGAGAATTAAGTTTGAGATACCAGTCTCACCACAAAAATCTATTGCTGTATAAAGAAAAACAAGAATAAAGCACACCCAGGAAAATACTGAATCCAGAAATGGAGATCATAGCTTAGACAAATCTCATCTCATTGGTCTGGTTTGCAGAATGATCCCTGAAACACACAAGATAGTTGCTTTACCAATCCCTAGACCTGAAGGGTTTCTAGAGCCAGAGGCCATTTTTTTCCCAGCTACCTGTGTCCTGTTCACTGTGTGTACATACTCTCACACATATGCCCACTAGCCTGCTCATATACAGTCACATGCACATCACGAGTAAAAGTCCTCCCTACCCTGTAAGGCTCAGCTCAGATAACATCCTGTTCATAGATCCTTTTCTAACCAATATTCTACTGCCACTAACATTATCTTGTCTCTGTAGTTACCTTGTACACTCAAGGACAGTGGTTCTCAGTCTTCCTAAAGCTGTAACTCTTTGGTATAGCTCCTCACATTATAGTGACCCCAATCCTAGAATTACTTTTGTTGCTACTTCATAACTGTAATTTTGCTACTGTGATGAATTGTAATGTAAAAATATGTGTTTGACAATGGTCCTAGGTGACCCCTATGAAAGGGTCTTTTGACCCCAAAAGGGGTCATGACCCACAGTTTGAGAACCACTGCTGTAGGTCCTGTTATAATCATTTGTTTTCATGTTTTCCTTCCTTTGCCAGATTCTAACTTCTTTGAGGATAGGGACTTTGGGGAGGAGGTAAAAGACAAAGGTGGAACAAGATGGTTGTTTAATAGTGACTGGCTGATTAGTAGACAGAGAAATTTCTAAGTACATAAGTTTCCATACTAAGAAATAATTTTAGCCAGGCAGTGGTGATGCACGCCTTTAATCCCGGCAGTTGGGAGGCAGAGGCAGGCAGATTTCTGAGGTCGAGTCCAGCCTGGTTTACAGAGTGAGTTCCAGGACAGCCATGGCTACATAGAGAAACCTTGTCTCGAAAAATAAAACAAAACAAACAAACAAAAAACAAGAAATAATTTAGGAGCCAAGGAAATGGTCCAGTGGGTAAAGGTGCTTGCTGCCAACACCGATGACCTGAATTTTATCCCCCAGGATCTACAGGGTGGAAAAAGAGAACCAACTTCTAAAAGTTGTCCTCTGCTTTCCACAGGCATGTGCCAGACAATGTGCATACACATATATGCAATATCTTTTTTTAAAGAGAAATAGATTGTTAATGTCAATGGTATAGTATACACTATTAGTAGGAAACATCTTCCTTTTCTAATTTGATATCACTGCTTTGATGTGATCCAAATCCATGATACATATTCATGACAAAACTAAAGGTGTTTAAAATGGAGTGCTAAAGATAATGGGTCATAGTGTCTTCAGAGAGAAAAGGTCAGGGTGTGACCAATGAGTGGCTGTGGAGTAGCACCTTTAGAACCTTTTTTCTCTGGGAAAAGGCAGTGAAGACAGATTGAAAGTAAAATATATGCTCATTAGCCATCCTTTGAAATGTGTTGTTCTATGCCTCTCTGGTACCCCCAAAAGGGTATACTCAATGTTTGCCTTTTACACAGAGAAAGAATCCACACAAAGGAAGTGAACAGTGGCTTGGGAGATTGCAAGTGCAGTCCTACATTGCCCCCACCACAGGCGTGGCCAGGCTGTGACACAGAGAGTGATTGTTCTTAGCTAATGGTGAGTGGGTGTGCCTGTGAGAGGATGTGCCTATCCCTGAGGGAGGAAGAGACTAGCCATGCTGCTGCTGAAACAGCAAGGACCTCCTCTGGACACGCAGCCCTCTTCTGCACTTACTCCCCTGGCCTGAGGAAGGGCCGCAAGGGCCTCATTTCTCTGAAACTCTTCACAAGTCATATACATGGACAAATTTCTCTTCTCACTAGTAAAGATAGTTACTTCAGAGTAAAAACTTTACCATGTCAGCTAAAGTATGCATTCTCACAACAACTTAAACATGCCTCTGTCTCCACACCAGAATAGTTTTAAGAGCAAGTCATTAAGAATGGCTTGTCTGTCATTCTAATTTAGGCAAGGTGTGGCACTGATAAGGACTAGAACAGGAAGAGGACCCTCTAACTAACAAGACTGTTCTTGAATCCCCACCAATTCCTTCCATGCCCTGCTGCATCCCTCCCATCCTATCCTTTGTTCATTCAAATGCTATCATCATACCTGTTCTGCAACTCTGTTGACACCACCATTGTGTGAATGTAGAGTGGTGTCTGATTTCATATGCACGATTGCTGCCCCCTTTCCCTTGCTGGCTATCCCCACAGATTCCCATTACTACCAGATTATAGATCTGCTCTATGTTTCGTCTTTTTAAGCCTCAGGCTGCATTTGCTTCGTTCACCACACTTCACCTTATATTCAGTTGGGCATGCTTTCCTTGCATAGTGAAACTAAACTTTTAACCCCATTCCTCAAAGCAAGTTCTCTGAAACTTGGATCAACCTGAAGTGACAGGCTTTCTGTAGAGTTGCCTCCAGGGTGACAGTGTTCTTCCAGTTGAAAGGTGACTACATTATAAACAAGCTATTTCCAAATGGGGAGCCCTGTCAGCCATAGAAGTCATTTCCTTTGAACCCTGAGAAGCACTAGGTCCCTCAGAGGCAGCAGCTAGACCCAGCAGAGATATGAAATGAGCAGACTCAGAAGAAAAGGAAGAACATTGCTTCTTCTAGCCAAACATAGTCCTTTTCTTCTCAGATTTCCATCTATCCTGCATGTCCCAGAGGCTTCTTGTAAGGTCTCTTGGGATTCTTTTCACAAATTAGCAAGCTTGGGAAAGTTTGTTTTCATCAGCTTTGATCATCTGTCCCCTAAGACCTTCGTCATATGCAGGTACCCAGCCAAAGCATAGCCTAGGGCTGAGGGTGTAGCGCGGTGATAAATTCTTGTCTAGCATTCACAAGGCCCAAATAATTAATGTTTTAATGCATTCATTCTATTTTTAAAAGTATAAACTATATCTTCTTTTATGGAACTGGTTCCAGAATGATCAAAGAAGAAACAACATAAAGAAAAAATTTAAAACAAGAAGTAATAAGGACATACATACACATCATATATTAGAACAATGGTATCTTAAAGCAAGACAAACAGAAAATAGAGTTTTATGTTGTTGTTTTTCTAAATTAGCTGTGGCCTGATCTGACAAGACCTTTTCCTCAGCAAAGGTAGATATTAACCTAAGAGGCCTCTGATGAACCATTTAGGACACAGATAGATCCACTTATGCCAATGGTTATTCTCTTCACAGATTGCAATACTACAGAACCTTAAACCTTGCTTTTATATGAGCATGAAGGGTAAAGAAGGTTTTTCTTCTGTATCAAGGACTCCAATTTGTGATTAGAGCTGAATCGAGCCATGTTTGTACTCTACCTATGAGTCTTTATGGCTCCTTTGGGTGCTGAGGAGTTTTGCTACCTGAGAAATTAAGCTGTCTACTTCCCATTGCCCCTGAGTTCAAGAGGTTTTGGTGATGGCAATATCGAAACCTTCTGAGACACTTGAGACCCCTGCCTTAAGCTGGATCATAGCTCAGTGGTAAAGCCCTTGTCTATATGTGCAACACCCCATTTTCCATCCCTAGACATGTAAAACAAAATAAAATAAAACATTCCTGCTTTATGTATAATTTCTTTACATGTACTTAGTAATATACAGATTTATTATACACAGTAGTCTCATTTCTGTCTTTAATATTTTTACTATTTATATTTGGGTGTTTTTGTTTGAATGCACATATACCACAAGGTGTCCATGAAGGTCAGAAGGCAAGGAAGAATCCCATGGAACAGGAATTACACTCACTTATGGTCTACAATGTGGGTGCTAGGAGTCAAACCCAGATCTTTTGGAAGAATAACAAGTATTGCTAACCACACAACCATCTCTTCAGTTCCAGTGTGTTTATTTCTGGGAAAAAGTAATATTGTATTTAAATGTGGGCCTTAATCCAAAGTGTCTCCATTTAGGACCTGTCAGTTAAAAGATGTATATATAATCTTATGCAAGTTACTTGCTTAATTTCTCAATGCTTCTGTTTCCTCACTGTTAAAAATAGGATTGATTAGAGAATTTCTTTCAAAGAATATTTGAGAATGAAAGGAGTCACTTATAGAATCTGACAAACAATAAATATCTACTACCATGCCTACATTCATTTCAAATTTATTCATTCCCTAAAATTTATGCCACACTTTTAGTCCCTGATAATTCAATGGTAAACAAGACTGACTGACTTGCCCCCAATAAATGTAGTCGATTTGCAGATGCCATCAATCTCTTGAGTCCAGACCTGAAGAAAATAGACTGTCACAACCCAAAAACTATAAGAATATAGCAAAGATCATTGAGGCTTCAGTTACTGTGTGTGTGTGTGTGTGTGTGTGTGTGTGTTTATACTCATGTGTACATATGCATCTGTTATGTTATATAAAATGTATATATTTTGTTCTCTTTTGGTTTTAATTTTTTCATTTTTTCTTACCATTCTGTAACTGTTCAGTGGTGGAAACATATCAGAGAAATATGAGTATTGATATTAACCTAATACTTACAGAACCATAAAGTCATCTTTTTCTCTTTGAAAACTTTTAAACTGAAAAATCCCAAAAGGAGAGATTAATCTAGTATCCCTCCTCTTGTGCCACTTTTTAACTGTATCAGTGCACCCACACACACACACACACACACATACACACAGAGAAACTTTGTGCACGCTAAGTATTTTGCTTTGTTTTCAGTTTCATACAAGCTAAAATCCATTTTTCTTTTTCCTTTTTTTTTCCTTCAGAGAACTTTAGGAAATGAGGAGAAGGACCGAAATTGAAGTATTTTTCTTAAAAAAAAAAAATATGATTTAAACTTTGCTCTCTGCCATTTACTAGCATTTTTCTCTCACAATATCATTGATCTTTAACATTCAGTTTTCTTCCCATTGTATTTTCATGTCCTTGAGTATGATTGGTTTTGTTTTATTTAGACATCTTAAATTCCTTTCTAATGACTATAGATATTGAAAGGGGGAAAAAACATGGATTAATATATAGAACTGAGAAGGCAATAACTTCAAAGAAGCCCAGCAAGCCAGCTAAAACTTTTCTCCAGTGACAGCATGTGGCCTGTTCCTAATCAAATTACCATATGCTTGTCGAGTTGTCCCCTCTGCCCCTCATAAACTTTTCCTAATATTTTTCTGTAAATGATGTTAAGCTAAATGGCCTATAATTGCTTGCTCTATCTCGTAGCCTTGTTTAGAATAATGGTATGTAACACTTTCCAGACCCCAGGAATCCGATCTGTCATCGGAGGACTTGTGTAAGTAGCAGTCGGAGCTTCCCTCCACTCTGTCTCTAAGTACCTGCATAAAGCTCTTGTGTGCTGGCCTTTTGTCCTGAAACTCCCCTTCCCTCTATTGCTGTTCTCACCACCTTCTCACACTTGGCTCTTAGGGCAGGAAATGAGATCCCTCTGTGCTATGCCTCTGCTCCAGCCCTGGTGGTGGTCAGCCCATGGCTCAGGTCCTGATCCTGTGACCTTAAAGTTCTCATGCCCTCTTCACTCCTGCTTGCTTTTGTTCCTTCCTTTGACTGGTGAGAGCTGGGGTCAGGGGAGGCATAGAGGCCTGATTATGGGCTAGTGCATCTCTTCCGGCACTGCTGGCCCTGTAAAAGAAGTTAGGCTGCTGGTTCTGAAGGTCCTTTGCAATTTTAACATCCTGCCACATACTGTTTTCACAACTACGTGACCATGGTGGTTGATATACTCAGTGGTGCCTGATTATAATGCTTCCTCTTCTGAATTATTCTCTGGCCTTCTCACTACTTGATTTTATAAATAGTTTATATCTCTAAATCACTGTTTATTTTTTTTAAGCCTCCCTCTTAGGCTCCTCATCCTAATCTTTATATCCTTCCTTAATCACATTGCCCTTTCCTGCCCCTTTCCTTCCTTGGACTTAGAAGGAGCTTTAAATTTCAGTCTCTTCAGTTGATTCTCAAATATTCCACTGTGTGTTTTCCATACTTCATAAAATGGCATTGAAAACCCTTGGGGCATATACCTTTCCTGCTGAAGACTGTGATCATTCTCCGCAGCTAGCCCCCTTGAGAGCAATTCATATCTAATGAAATAGGAATTATAATTGTGTACAGAGTATGGTGTCCTCAGCTTTTCTCCTGACTCTTGTATATTTTTCTTATAATATCATTAAGGACTCAAAAAAATCTGTTGATACAGAGATATACATTCCATTACCTAAACTTTTGTTTTTGATTTCTACTTAAGTTTAGCTGGTATCCTTATTGTCAGTACTTTTATGACTTGCATCAGTAGAGAATTTCTCTGGAATCTGTTCCTTTTACCAAAAATCAAAAACAAACAAACAAAAAAAACTTCATTCATAATCCTAATACTAAGTGCTTCACACCTAAAAAATAATTTCCAAAATATGCACTAGCATGTGCGTATTAACTGCAGGGAGAATAGTTAGGCTAAGCCTGACTCAAGCTTCAACTAGCTCTAATGTATTAATAGCCTCGCCATTGCTGGGACAAATACCAGTGAGAAACAATTTAAAGTAGGAGGAATTTATTCTGTCTCATGGTTTCAGTCCATGGCTGGCTCACCCTGCTGTTTCTGGGTTTGTGGTGAAGCAAAGCACAATGGCAAAGGATGACCTAAAGTAGAGCTGCTCTCTGTATGGCAGCGAGGCAGAGAGGGAAAGGGAAAGGAATAAGAGGGGGCAGAAACAGAGGGGGCAAGATATATCACAAGTGACCGACTTCCCCTAACTAGCCCTACCTCCTAATAATGCCATGAACCTATCCATGAAATAATCAGTTGATTAGATGGGAGATTTCCAGATCCAATCAGCTCCCAATGAGTACCAAGCCTTGCAACAAAAGCCTTTTAAAGGACACATCATACACCAACCAAAGCATATGCATCACCTAGAGCACTGCATATGGGAGATCCGTTAGGTGATTGTACCATCTTTCTCGTCCCAGCAATTATTCTGAAACTTAAAAACACCATTGGCTGGTCCTTAAAACCAAATATGTTCTACCAAGCAATATATACTATCTAAAATAACTAATCAAAAAAAGAAAAACAAAAACCTCTGTCCATAGAGGCTTCTAAGAATTATTCTCTGCAGTACTGCAATAGCCTTCTCCTATCTTATCTGCCTTATGGTTCCAATAAAGTAATTGTTCTTTTCTTTTCTTCTTTTTCTTGTTTCTTCCTTCTTTCCTTCCTTCCTTCCTTCCTTCCTTCCTTCCTTCCTTCCTTCCTTCTTTCTTTCTTTCTCTCTTTCTCTCTCTCTCCTTTTCTCTTTCTCTCTCTCTCTCTCTCTCTCTCTCTCTCTCTCTCTCTCTTTCTTTCTTTCTTTCTTTCTTTCTTCCTTTTGAGGGACAGAATTCTCCATGTAGCCCTGGCTGTCCTGGAACTCACTCTGTACACCAGGCTGGCCTCAAACTCAAACACCTACCTGTCTCTGCCTCCTGAGCTGGGATTAAAGGTGTGCACTGCTGCTGCAACCACCACCACCCACAACCCACCCTGGCTAAGGTTATTCTTTACCAAATGTAGTTTCTTCACAGCATATTCCTTTGGAAACAGCTTTATTTAATATTCATTTGTTTATGTATATGTGTGTTTTGTTTGCATGTGTATCTGCACACCAGAAGAAGGCGTGAGATCCCATAGACTACAATTACAGATGGTTGTGAGCTCCCACGTGGGTGCTGGGGATTGAACTAAGTGCCTCTGGAAGATCAGCCAGTGTTCTTAACTCGTGATCCATCTCTCCAGGCCCACTTTGTAAATAGTTTTGCTGTCAAGGCACCAACTATCCCAAGTCTACTAAATACAGTCTGTGTATCTCCTCTGGGCTCTACCCTACTGTTACTCTGATGCTTTCTCTTGTCTTCTTGCACTGTTGTCTCTGGACAGTCTGGTTTCTTCATTTGCTGTTACCTCTACTAGCAGAGTTGAGATGCCATCTGACTAATTTTCCATAAAGCTCCAATATGAAACATCTACAAGTGATTATCTTTGATATAGCTCTGATATGCCTCCTAGACAAAAGTGTTCAACATGTGGTTCTGTTGACCTTTATTCAGAGAAAAGCATTGTCCTTGGTGGCAAATTGAGTCTGTGTGTTTTGTCATACAGAGATAAAGGGCTGGTTTCCTGGCTGAGTCAGGTGTTCCTTGCTTCATGAAAACTGGTGTGAGAATGTTAGACTAAAAGCCTAGCCTAGACTAAACATGGTTGGAGTACACGTTAAAACTTAGGCTTTAGTGGCCACTGAAGGAATCCTGTAGCATATGGATGCTTGCCTCTATGAGTGCTCAGTGTCCTCTGAGGCCAGAAGAGGGCATTGGGTTCCATGGGGCTAGAGTTATAAGTGACTATGAGCTGCCATTTGGGTGCCAGGAATCGAAACTTGATATGCTGGAAGAGTAATCAGCATTCTTAATCACTGAGCATCTCTCTAAATTCCCTGTTGACATTTTAAATACCATTCCGACGTATCTTTACTTTCTCAATATTTAAAAATACAGTATGCTGTATACAATTGAGGTCTTAGATTTCCAGTGGAAAGAGTGTTTGTTGAATACCTTTCATGGAAACTATTTCCAATTAGTAACATCCTGAAGCCAAACAACAGAGGCTACAGAGCTGCAAGAGAAGATAAACCGGGCTCTCACTAACATAGAGCAGTGGAGGTGAGAAAAGCAGGCCATTGCAAAGATAAGGCTATGAGATTAGAGATTACACAGAACAGCAACCTGTGGGAAAGCAGACTGAGCAGAGAGAGTCACCAGTACCAGAGAATGGGAGAGTGGGGGACAGCACAGATAAGAGGTCAGAGAGAAGACTGGCTTACAGGGGGAGTGGCTTTGTCACATTCATGGTGCCTTGGAGATATCCATGTGGCAAGAACAAGGAGGCAGACTGGGCTGGAAGCCTGGAATAAAGGAAGGAGGTCAAAACTAGGGCTAGATAAGAAAGAAGCAGAAGTGGAAGCCATGAGATGAACTTCCAAAAGTACATTTCTGGAAGATGGGGCAAGAAGAGTACCTATAGAGAGTTAGTCTCAAATCCAGGCAGATCTAAAGTCGAGGAGGTAAGTCTGAGAAACCAGTCTTGAAAAAAATGCTTAAGAATTCTTAGATTTAGGCCGGGCTTGGTGGTACACACCTTTAATCCAGGCACTCAAGAAGTGGTGGCAGGTGGATCTCTCCGAGTTTGAGGCTAGCCTGGTCTATTTAGTGAGTTCCAGTATAGCAAGGGCTATGTAGAAAGACCTTGTTTCAAAAAGAACCAAAACAACAGGTGCACACACAGGCGTGATCACACACACACACACACACACACACACACACACACACACACGGGGGGGGGGGGCATTTATATCCCAGACCCATTGGCCCAGACAAAACTATCTGTTACTTCAGGCTCAAAGACAAAGCAAAAGATTTCTATTAGTAGAGAGGGACAACCCATCTCAAGCAAACTAACTTCCAGAGGTAAGCAGGTTCCCTACTATTATTATACCTTGCCTAGAAGTTGAGAATTGGTTAAGAATGTTTTATAGTTCTGAAAATAAAAGGGTTGTATAAATATTAGCTTCTTGTGCTCCATGTTATCCTTTTCATTAGTAAACTTGTTAATAATTCTCCTCCTTATCAGCATTTATTCTTGTGAAGTCAGTAGTTAGCAAAAAGACACCCTCTAGAACTTGGTCTTCAACCCCTAAGATTTTCTTCTAAGTACTTTTTTTGTACATAGACAGCATAATACAGAAAAAAAGGCTACTCAGTACTGACATATCTCTGCTTCTTGAATCTGGGGTAAGAAGATTGTGGTAAAAGGTAGGAACATGTTGGGCTGTTAACCCTTCTTGTATTCTACCTAAGTTGTATCTTCCTGGACTCTGAATGAATGGTGATAAGATTACATTCTTAATGCTGCTCAGATAACCTTACCATCTCTGTCAGAGAAAGCAGTCACCCAGGACAGTTAACCAACATCCACTTCCAATGTTTAACTTACAACCACCCCTTTCACTTAAGGCTGCAAAACAAAAACAGTTGCAAAAACATGTCTCTGCTTGTTGCTTGTGCCTTAAGGATGTCCTCTCAATAATACAAAATCTGCATTTAGTTTCCTATTGCTGCTATTTCTAATTACCAAGAATTCCTATCATTTTTACAGAAGTGGGGTCAGAAATCCATAACTTGTCTAAGGATAAATTTAGCAGGGACACATTCCTTCTGGAAGCTCACTGGAAGGTTTGTTTCGGAGATGAGCAAGTTCATTACTAAGACAGTCATTAGTTGTTCAGAAAGCTGTCAGAAATCACTTTGAGGAGGAAAGTCCATTGAGTCCTGGCTCATTGTCCATTGATTGATTCATAATATCCACTTTCACAACATACAAATGGTAATAAACCTTCATAAAAATCAGAGAAAGATTCCCTCAAAGCCTCAGGACTAATTTGCTAAGGAAAAAGAATTTGAAAGTAGGTTTGGTGAATCTTTCTATCTAAAGAGAGTTGGGAGACAAGAAGGGAAAGGAAGGCTGCTTCCAGTTGGATAGGAGGTGCCATTTTTTTTTTTTAATTGGATATTTTCTTTATTTACATTTCACCTTTGCAGGTTCCCACCTTCCCCCTAGAAATCCCCTTTCCCATCATCCCTCCTCTCCCGATTCTATGAGGGTGTTCCCCCACCCACCCACCCACTCCCACCTCCCCGCCTTGGCATTCCCCTACACTGGGGCATCGAGCCTTCACAGAACCAAGGGCCTCTTCTCCCATTGATGCCCAAAAATGGTATCCTCTGTTACGTATGAGGCTGGAGCCATGGGTCCCTCCATGTGTACACTTTGGTGGTTTAGCCCCTGGAAGCTCTGGAGATACTGCTTGGTTTGTATTGTTGTTCCTCCTATGGGGCTGCAAACCTCTTCAGCTCCTTGGGTCTTTTCACTAGCTCCTCCACTGGGGACCCTGTGCTCAGTCCAAAGGGTGGATGTGAGCATCTACTTCTGCATTACTATACACCAGCAGTTAGACTCAGGAACCCTAACAAAGGAGGCTGGTCACCACGTCGCCCCACCCACCCTTGCCTAACCTCCTACGTGGCCTGAAGCAAGTCCTTCAGTCTGGACTTCCAGCCAGTATGAACTTCTAAATGCCTCTCCCTTTCACTTGCACCTTCCTTTCTTCTATGGCTTCTTTCAGTTCTAGCCTCCTTTTGTCGTGCCCTTCTCTTGGGTTGATGCGGAATCTTAAGCAGCTATGTGACTTTTGTACTGCACATGACAGAGCTGCTTTTGAGAACAGCACTGTGTCTTGATACCTGCCATCTGACCCTGGTGTGCTCAAAATCCCAATGTCCTGTAACTTGTCCCATTAAGTTAGTTAAACACTTTTGTGTTTGAGACAGATTCTTAAACAGTTCCCAATTGTTCTAGCAATTCAAAGACAGAGTGGAGAGAACCTTCCTTGCATGAGAGAACTGTTTATATCAAAAGCATGAGTCCTTAATAGTATTTTTGATTGGTGATGGCCTTGAAGAAAAAATGTATACTCATCAGCAGAGAGCCACCCTCATGTTTTCCAGTCAGCTCCAGCATCACCGAAGTCGCTCCAAGCAGTCTGTTAAATTATAATAAAACTTCAAATAGTAGAAGTAAGAAGAAAATTCTTTATTAAAGTGACTGCAAAAGTTCTTTCCAGCCTTTAGAATATCCTAATTATATCTCTCTTTATCTTTTCCTGTAGTTTTCTCTGGTATTTCCTTTATTCTGTGACCCTCACCTTTTAGCATTTTTACAGAAGCTTCCTTCAGTTTTCTTTTTCTTTTTTATTTACTTATTTATTTATTTTTTACACTCCATATTTTATTCCCATCCCCCCATCCACCCTCCAACTGTTCCACATCTCCTCCCCAACCCCTGTCTCCATGTGGATGTCCCCAACCCCCCACCCCCACCCCCACTCCACCTGACCTCTAAACTCCTTGGGCCTCCAGTCTTTTGAGGGTTAGGTGCATCATCTCTGAATAAATGAAGACCTGGAAGTCCTCTACTGTTTGTGTGTTGGGGGCCTCATATCGGCTGCCTGTTTGGTGGTCCAGTGTTTGAGAAATCTTGGGGTCCAGATTAATTGAAACTGCTGGTCCTCTATAGGGTCGCCCTTCTCAGCTTCTTTCAGCCTTCCCTAATTCAACAACAGGGGTCAGCTGCTTCTGTCCATTGGTTGGGTGCAAATACCTGCATCTGACTCTTTCAGCTGCTCGTTGGATCTTCTGGAGGGCAGTCATGATAGGTTCCTTTTTGTGAGCACTCCATAGCCTCAGTAATAGTGTCAGGCCTTGGGACCTCCCCTTGAGCTGGATCCCACTTTGGGCTTGTTGCTGGAACTTCTTTTCCTCAGGCTTCTCTCCATTTCCATCCCTGTAATTCTTTCAGACAGGAACAATTATGGCTCAGAGCTGTGACTGTGGGATAGCCCCCCTTTCCTTCATTTGATGACATGTCTTCCTGCTGCTTATAGGGGGGCTCTATAAGTTCCCTCTCCCTACTATCAGGCATTTCATCTAAGGTTCCTCCCTTTGAATCCTGGGAGTCTCTCACCTCCCATATCTCTGATGCATTCTGAAGGGTACCCCCAACTCCTATCTCCAGAAGTTACCTGTTTCCATTCTTTCTGCTGGCCCTCAGGGCTTCAGTCCTTTCCCCTCCCACCACCCCCTTCCTGCCCCCAACCCCCTTTCACTTTCCCTCCTAGGTCCCTCCTTCCCTCCTCACCTGTGATTGCTTTCTTCTCCCTCCCAAGTGGGACTGAGGCATCCTCATTTGGGCACTTCAGCTTTATACCCAGCCTTGCAAATCTTCACCGTAATTTATTCTGTTCATCTCACACAAGCTCAACAAAGCTGGATTGATTCTCAGGTCTTCAACCCTATCCTATAATTTCATCAAAACTGGGGACCACTGCACCCACTGTATGAAGACACTGTGTGAACAGTCTGACCATGTCTTTGAAGATTAAGGATACTGTACCAATAGGTACCAAAGGCATCTTAGGCAATTTCTATCTAAAGAAAGGTTTTTTTTGCTAAAAATGTTGATTTATAGTAGAAGCATGAAGAAATTACCCTGCTGGATCTATTAATCAGATGAATGGAGGGATATTGGTCAAAACAGTTAATTTTTCTTTTGGTTCCTTATGCTTCATGCTGCCAAGCATGTCTATTTGTTTTATATAACACATTAGAGAGTGAGTATGGGCCATAGGTAAGTCCGTTGGTCCAATCCTGTTTTACTGTTGGTGAGATGAAATACTGTCTTGGTGAATCAGCACCTCCCACTTGTCTTAAAGGTGGGATGGTTGCTTATGCCAATGCATTGTCTTCTCACTCAGCTGGTGAAGAGGGGAGTGGGAGGTAGCCTCAGGGAGGAGACTCTGAACAAACAACCCAAGCCCTGGATCCCAGTGTGGGTGGGTGGTGGGTGCTGGGAGCAACCAGAGTTTGTGCCCAGTTGTCACATATGATGCTGAGCAACCACTAAGTGATTCCAGAAAGGAGGTGCAAAGATAACATAGGAATCTACTGGAGAATGAAGGCATTCCAGCTTATGCAGAGAGCAGTGGCTAAGGGAGTGTTTTTAATCATGGTCTCATTTAACTCATCTAGGAAAATACTAATGCCTACCCCATTGTTCATGTTTATCTGCAAAACATAATATAGAGTTCATTGCTAATCCATTCACAGTGCTCACAATGAGTTTACCATGGTTCTTCCAGCTCTTCAGTGTCCTGTCAGTAGATGACTCTGTGTAGTCTACCTTTACAGAATTATGTTTTTTGAGAAGCACAGATTCAATGCTGTAGTTTTCAAACAGCCTTACATATCTGTTCTGTGTCCCCATTCACTGCTGAAAATTTGTCAGATGTTCTGTTTCATATTACCTTCTCTTGCCCCTCCCCCAACTAAATAATATTTATATTCTTCAGCTACCAACCTCTGTCAAAATCTAAACTCAACAAAAACATTTGCTTACTAGAAATAGCTTCCTTTCTTTTACTGCCTCTGTCTGTGTCTGTGTGTGTGTGTGTGTGTGTGTGTGTGTGTGTGTGTGAGAGAGAGAGAGAGAGAGGGGGGAGGGAGGGGGAGGAAGACTCTTTTCTAAATGAACTTTTTCAATCTTTATGTTTTATCATCCAGTGTAACTATTTTTGGACCCTTTGGGGCCACATAGGTTGATGAGTTGTCACTATTTATTTATTCTGCCTGTTCTGTTTGAGTGACAGTTTGGACCCCAAATCAGCTAGGAAGGTATGCAAAGATTGTTTTATTTATTTACTTATTTATGTGAACCACTGACAACAATGTTAGTTTATTCATGTAAAGGAAACAATGAAAAAGTATTTTGGTCAAAATAATTGGGAGTTGAGGTGGAAGGCAGCATTGCAAAGTTCCGCATTTGGTTATCTGTATCTTCAACTTTGTACATCATCTCAGTTTTGCCAGCATCTAAGTTAAGAATGATGATTCTAAACTTCAGAAAAACAGGAGATTAAACTAGTGTTTGTGAAATGTGTTGAGATTATATGGCCAACGATATCATCGAGAAGTGATATGAGTGCTCTCAAAGAAAAGAACTCCTCAAAGGAGTCTGAATTAATCTACCATTCATCCATCATCTTCTCTATCTGTCAGAAAGCTTCAGACTTCTAATCTCTTTTTCTCTCTTGCGCCTGGAGTTTGTTTCCAAGTGTTCAGAAGAGTTAAAGAGGAGGCCACTGTCATGGAATCATAAGTAGAGATGTTCAGATGAGGACTTAGACAAGGTTGGCAGGGTGTGTTCTATTGACTATGCAGCAAAGCAGGAATCAGATAGCCAGCACATCATGTTAGCTCCAAATGCTCACAGTCATATTTTCCATGCCAGAAAAATTTGACCCTTTACCTAGCTCATCCCATGGAGCCAACAGAGATGTCAATCTATACTTCCCCTGAAACTGGCTGAAAAGAAGGCCCTCCCAAAATTTCCCAAGTCACTTCCAGTGCAAGAAAGGGAGTAACCAGCAGCTTGGTACCTCAGAGGCAGATAAACTGATAGTATAGAGATAAGTGAAGTGAATAAACTTACTATGTATGAAGAATGCAAAGGGACACCTCTGACACCACAGGCCACATGCACAAGAGGTTCAGTGGAAACAGAGCCAAGACAGGTTTCTCTTATTTCCCACCAGAGAATTTCATTGTGACTTAAACTTAGAACCATTGTGAATATAGTCCTAGTGTTTCCCATGAGTTCTTAGAAAATTACCCAGAATCCCTTTCTCCTTGGACAATACTACCAATTTAAGTAGAATTGCTGCCATATTTTGTAAAAGGTCACCACCTTAGTCCATAGTTCTTAGGGCAATCTTTCAGACTTAGGCTGAAAGCTGTTAAGAGCATACTTTGCCAGGGTTTGTCCTCCTACCAGGAACTTTGGCAACTCAAGTTAACAAGAGTCTGAGCAGCCAGCTTCAAGGCTATCTAAGCATTGGCACTTGAGCAATCTGCATTAAGAGCAATGGAGATGGCTTGGTTGTTCCTGAACCTTTCTGTTTCATTAACTTCATTAAAACATGATGAAAACTGATTCTGTCTGGGAAAATGCTCAGTTTAGCCTTGTGTGTCTAATGGTAGGGGGCTTCATTCATTCCAGTCCCTCATGCTTAGAACATTAGATTACAGGGCCATGTACAGCCCTTCCTTCTCTTCTCCTGGCCAAAGGTCTTACTTGTCTTTGTCTTAGAATACCCTTCCATAGATTTGCATCTTTGTAAGCATAGTTTTGCTGGTCTAACTTATGCCTGTATCACTTCTTGTCTATGGCCAGCCCTTCTTAAATCTGTAAATATTCTACAAGCTCTATATGAATGCTATAGAAATGTCTGGTGTTATCCCCTCACAATGGAACAAAAGGGCCCTGCCTAACAGAGTTTACATGTTGGGCCTCACTTCCTGTTACTGAAACACTTTCCAGTTTAACTAAACTTACAGTCTAATCACCGAAGTTCATAGGTAGTTTTTGATCTCCCTGCCCCAGCCCCTCTCAGAGTTCAAGGCCATCATAGCTAAGGAGGAGCTCAGGGAGCTAGCATGTTTTGCAGATGTGTGTAGACTATGGTGAGGCCATATGCAGTGGCCCTACATAATCCTCTGATAGGCCCAGCTCTATTAGACTGACACCATGGCCAGATTTATACCACAACAGGTGAAGAACAGGTAACTATTAAGCAACTAAGTCTAAATGAATGCCATAAATATGCATAGAAAAGAAAATCAGGAATAAGCTGGCTATTTATCTGTGAGGCAGATGAACTCTTTATCCAGCCAACAAGTAGACCTACTGTGGAGAAGCATCTTGAATATGTGCTCAGACTCCTCCCATCCAGTAGATAGTAGAATAGAAGCTGAGCATTCTGAAACAAAGGCAAAGTGACACACAGTGTGCAGGTGAGCAATCCTCCTGCAAGAGGCCAGATGAACTGATTCTTAGGATATATCCAGCTTTAACAGGAGCCCTACCTTCAGAGACTCAGGCAGAGTAAGGGTAATTTTTAAGACTAGAAATAATTTACATGAAGTATACTTTGGGGTTTCATGCAATCTTTTTAAATACAAGTGTAATTTGTATTGACCATTTCCAGAAATGAATATGCAGTTAAGCCAGAGCTGCTCACAAGGTGCTGACTTGCACAAGCCATGTTGACTAGATTCTTAGGCTTCGCCTGAGCTGAGTCAGGCAGAGTCACAGCCAGAGAGAGAGGAGAGTACCTCTCTCTTCTCAGATCTCAAGTGCCTATCTTGGTGTATTTTTAAAGATTTATTAATCTGTATTTATGAGTGTTTTGCCTGTGTTTATGTTTGTGCGCCATGTGAGCATATTGCTAGTGCTCATGGAGGTCAGGGTGTCAGATCCCCTAGAACTAGAGTTGCAATTGGTTGTAATCCACTATGTTGATGTTGGGAGTAGAATTTGGGTCCTCTGAAATCCTCTTAATCTCAAAGCCATCTTTCCAGCCCCTCAAGCTCCTACTTGGAAACATATCTCTCAGTTCCAACTTGAAATCCTATTTAGAGCATTTTTTTCTTGGTCATTTCCTTTTGTTCTCTAATGTTAACAAGCAGTGACTCACTAACTGTGCGGGCATGTCCAGCAAATCAAGTTCTTGCTTTAGAAAATAGGGAAGTGCCTTGGCCATGTCACTTATCATTTCTCTTCATGATGATCATCTAAAAATATGAGTAAAATGAAACTTCTCCCTGGTTCCTGAGGACAGACAGTAAAGACCCTTGTGGAGCTAGGGGCTTATGCCATGGTTTGAGGGTATGACTTCTTTTCCCTATCCTATGAAGCATGAATCCTCCCTATGATTTTCTACCTCTGACCTAGGAACATTGTCTTAATTGTCTTCATTTCAGGTGAGGAAACTAGCCCAACAAAGGGCCAAAGGACTTCCCCAAGGATGCACTGTGTGACAGTTATTTGCCAGACTATCTTTCCCCATCCCTTCCCTTTTCCAGGACCATGTTATTCAGGCTGCGTAATAATCTGAGTTCTTCTACCTTTTAGGCCTTCAGAGATACCCTCTCCCTGCCAGCACCCACTCTCAGTTCTTCTGGCTAGGACCTCACAGCACTAAGGAGATGTGTGCTGCCTTCCCACTTTGTTAATGGCTGTCCTGTCTTGCTCAGCCTCTGGGCACCTCCTTAGTAGGCTGAAACTACAAACTATATTCATACCTAACTTGTCATGACTACCTGTGGAGCTGGAGATCCCAGCTGGCTGTGGGTTTTCTGCCAGCAGCATAGGCACGGAGCCTGGATGGAGCCTCTGAAGAATGTTCCGAGAGTGGGAAGTGTCAAGGCCCAACAATGGCTCTTTGTCCTTTCTGTGTATAACTGACACATTCTCTTACTGAGCAGAGGTACTTCTGCGCTACATTGAAAGGAAAGCCCAGGGCCAGTGAGATGGCTCAGTAGATAAAGGTGATTGCCACCAAGTCCGCCAACTTCTGACCTCCATATGGGGCCATGCTCTTGTGTGTGTGTGTGTGTGTGTGTGTGTGTGTGTGTGTGTATGACATACACACAAATAAATAAATAAGATGTAAAGAAAAAACCCAAAAAACAAAACAAAACAAAAAACAAAAACAAAAAAACAGCTAGATCTGTGGGACATAGACTACGACTATATGATCACTACACATACTAGTCCTTTGAGGTTCCAGTGCCCAAGAGATGTAATCAAAGTCCACCTGTTGTCCCTATCTTTTTTTAAGGTGTCCTATTTCTAACATAGATCCTGAGCTTTCAATTTAAAAGACTATTCTAGGGTTAGGGGTATTCTAAGGTCCAATGAAAGAGCACTTACCCAGCATTCTTGCAGCTCTGGGGTGATCACTACCAGTGCTGAAAAACCAAAATGAAATAAAAGGAATACTCATCTAGTGAGGCCACAGAAGACACTGTCTGAAGAAAACCCAAGCACACTCTCCCACGTTCTGAATCGTCAGCCGTCTGTGACCTGAGGTCGTGGTCTTCTCTCAGGTGCTGCCTTCAGCTAAACTGTTGTTATCCTCTTTCATGGCGCAGTGACTTGCTCACCTGTGTGCAGAGGAGAGTGAGGCCCACTCATGTGGTATGTTCATCTGTGAGTCTACTCCAGGATTGACAGGGCCCCAGGAGGGTTCTGACCACAGCCCACCGCACTACTCCTCTCTTCACCTTCAACTGCCCTTGAGTTTCTCTTGAGCACACCTCATTGCTTGAAGGGAATGCTGCTTTGAAGTGGGGTGATACCTCAAGTGTCAGAAAAGTTAGAGACTTCTTGATGTTTCTCTCTCTAGCTTTGAGATACATAAAGATGCCATGTTGTGTTTCACATCATTTCTAAAAATGGTGAATCAATGGCTCCCTTCTTATCTTTCCGTTGCTAGTAGGGTATGGATGGCTGACTGATTCCTCAGGAAGCCTTGTCTTTATGCCATTAAAGTTGAACGATTGGTGCATTTGTTTATAGTTTTTCATTTGTATATCTCTTATACTGTTTATTTTTAAATGTTAAAGAGCATTTAATTATCCATTTGGCCAGTGAGGGAAGTCTAGTACAAGAACAAATTTTGAACTTGAAAACGTTTTAATGATATTAGCACCACAGCACTTCCAATGAAAATCTGTTTTTCTAATAATATGTATAAAATAAGATCAAAGATAGTTTATCTACATTTAGTTACTGTATGTGATATTATTTTTCATATTTGTTCTGAGTTCCTGGGGAGACAAAAGCACATCTGTTCCGAGCCTTCCCCAGACACGGCAAAATGTGACTAAGCTCTAGAGCAGGACCTTTGACACAACTGTCCTCTCATTTTGGGTCTCCTTACTCTGTCACTAAGTCTTCCCTACCAAGAAGTATGTTTTCATTATGTGTAAATAGGTGGATAAACAGATAAATATTTTTTTAAATCAGAATCTTTTGTGCCAGTTTTTCACCTTAAAACCTTACAAGTTGATTTTGTTTCTTTAAAGTCACATAAGTATGGTTAGCAGAGGCATGGTTCTGGTGGGTACCATGAGATATAATTTTAATTCCTTCTATTCCCAACCAATAATAATATTGAAATTTTGAGTAAACAACATTTGAGAGGTACTGAAACCCAAGATCCACTTAAATGCTAAAATACTACTCTGTTATCCACAAACCACCAGTTGTAAGTGGTTCCATGCCCAGTTCAGTTGACAGCAAGCGAATTTGGAAAGTTACAAGCTAGGAACCAGTTAGAGATGCCAAATGTTTCCTCGCCTTCCTCTAAAGTATTGGCATGTGGTTTTGCCTTTAGAGTGATTTCCTTTGATTTTTGAGATCTGTTGGATGGCATGATGTCCAGCCACAAAGGTCATTAAGCATAATGCTTCCCTTTTAGTGCTAATGTGCTGGATGAAAAAGGAGGTATAACAGATATGCAGTAATATGGCCAAAACTGTGTGAGAAATCCCATGTCCAGGTGGGGCATCATGGTCAGATACATCCCTCAGTATCCCTATAGAAAGAACTCTACATGACTGCTAAGTGTCTGTGGTGTTTACAAGATAGGCCTCCATGGGGGCTTCCTGTCTTCTGTGTTCTCCATAGGTTGCTGGTGAAAGCAAATGACTGAAAACAGTGAGATCTCATGATGTTCTTATCAGTTTGTTATTCTACCTTTCACAAGGTACAGGTTAGAACACACAGGCCAGAAATCCTGAGTGCATCCCTTGCCTTTCCTTCCCTTTAGCATTCCTTCCTCTAACCTGAACCTGAATCTTTTGCCTATTTGTCAGACTCATTGCCGTTGACTCTCATTTTTCTACCAGCCTCCAATTCTGACTTGGCCTCGGCCCCATTCACTTTGCAGACTCATCACCCTGAACTGACCCTGTTTTCCATTGCCCAACACCCACAGATGTGTCCTGCTTTCTGTCACTGTCCAGATCCAGCCATGGATGATCTGGTGGTGCCTGCTACATCCAGGGACCTCAATTTCATCATCATTTGTATCTTCTTTATTCAGGACCCTCTTTAGAATTTCCTTGCAACTTCCAAGAGTGAGATAAACAATTTGGTCTCATGAGACTTATATATATACAACTTTATGCCTTCTGTAGCCCTTGGCCGTAATTCCAAGGTACTTAAAAGTAACAAATATTTTCTCATAGTTCATTTGACTACAAAACATCTAACACAAGTCTATTCATTGCCTGGTTTTGTGATTGTGTTTCATTTTTGAGACAGGGTATCCCTTTGTAGTTTAAACCAAATATATAGACCAGATTGGCCTCAAACTCGTGTGTGTGTGTGTGTGTGTGTGTGTGTGTGTGTGTGTGTATGCTTCTGCCCCTCTGCTCCTATGTCCCTCTCTCCCTCTGCCCCTCTATCCCTCTGTCCTTTGCCCCTCTGACCCTCTGACCCTCTGTCCCCAAATGCTGAGATTAAAGGTGCATGTCACCACTCCTGGCAGCTAGTTTTTTAACCATTCCATGCTAAGTCTGCATACATCTTGCTGAAAGACTAATAATAGGTTTGATTTTCAGTTTGACCAAGGCACTGGGTAAAAACAAATTAACCACCTAGATATTGAAAGTGGAAAGGGGACCTAGTCAAATATAGTCTAAGGCAAGTGTAGGCCAAGAATGTCTGTGCATGTGGGCACATTCTCCTGCACTGGCTTCACTGACCATTAGAGCTTTTTGCAGCCACAGCACTCCAGTTCCTAATGTTCCAGAAATCATTTTAAGTTATGGTCTAGTCAGAGAAGAGCCTAGCTATGTGGTCAAGGTATTTGTAAATACATTTTGAGTCTGACTCTTATTTCTGGGAGCATGGAGCTGGGAGGAAGAACCACCTAACTGTTACAGATTCTAAAGCTACTTCATGATCTAGTTCTAAAAGGAACCTTTAGGTCAAACAAAGGTACAATTGCCCATCTCCTAAAATCAGTAGAATAAGAGCTGTCATAATCAGGCATCCAGAATAATAGTCCCAAAGCAAGCCCCAACAGGCAGGGACTATGCTAAAGTTAATTACTTCCTGCTTGTTCACTTTTTTCTTCAGACATTGGAATAACTATGGCAGTCCAATATGGTGCTTTTACTGATCATATATTGCATCCTGGGCACTGTTAGCTCACTTCGTATCTCTGTCTCTCTGTCTCTCTCTCTGACTCACTCTCTCTCTGTCTCTGTCTCTGTCTCTCTCTTTCTCTCTCTCTTTTTTTCTCTCTCTCTCCTTCTCTCTCTGTCTCTTTCTCCACCTCCCTCCCTCCACTCTGTGTGTGTGTGTGTGTGTGTGTGTGTGTGTGTGTGTGTGTGTGTGTGTGTGTGTACATGCACTCACCTGTGTGTAGAGGTCAACTTTGGGTTTTCTGTTGCTTTCCATCTTATGCTTTGACTCAAGAAGGTGGAGTTCACCATTTCGGGTAGACAAGCTGCCAGTGTGCTCCTAGGCTCTGCTTATTTCCACCTCCTATCCTGGAGTTATAGACATGTGCCACAAGGGTCAGCTTTTTCATGAGTCCTGAAGGTCTGAATTCAGGTCCTTATGGTTGCAAGCATTTACCCCCTGAGCCATTTTTCTAGCCCTGTCATCTTATACCTTTTGTCATGTAGCCTTATTCATCTATCTAGCTCCTCTTCTGTGGTGTGCCTCGAATTTCCCAAAGCTTCTTTCTGTCTAGTCATGCACCTTTTGTTTTCTTTCTCCAGAGGGCAATCTCTACTCAGACTGTACTGACCTTCCTTCTGCACATGTTCATTCTCTCCTAGCCTCTCCACTCCTCGAATTATTTTCTTCTGACTTACACATGGAGTCTGCATTATTGTGCCAGTCTTTGGAACCCTCCATAATTCTTCCAAGTACTATACCTCCTCTCTACCTGGCTGGCTTTCCTTTTAGCCTATGATTCTCTATTCTTATACTGGATCTGTCCCTACATCCTGTAACCTTCATTCCCTTTTAGATCATGCTGTTGTGTTTACAGCCAGCATCACCCAATTCAATCCTTGAAGACAGCTCTCTTGTGTTGATGAGTACTAGCATCAATATTAATCTTCCTTTAGCAAAAATAATAACTTGTTATCATCAAGAACTGTATCATGTTTTCCATAGTACCTGACAATACAGCACACAGTTAAGACCTGATAAAGTCTGCAAGTGCTAATCCTAAGAAAGCCAGACTGCACAGACTTTCAGAAACATGTTTATGTCATATGAAGACTATATCTTTGAATTCATTTTTCTAAAACCCCATATCAATGGTGAGAGAAAACAGGAAGATGGTTGTGCTAAGAAGTACTGGAAAAATCCCAATGGTCTGTATGCTCACTATGACCCAAGTGCTTACTGAAGTTTCCCAGAGTAGAGATAAACCTTAGGATATTTCCACAGCATTGTGATGCGCAGGAGTAGGTCATGACTCTGGTATTGTAGGCTGGCAGCGATCTTGAGAACAGTGCCCAGTGTAGTACCACACAATTTCACTATAGAGTGGGGAAAGGTATTTCTTTGTTCATATAAAATACTGGAGGGTGGTATATCTATTCAAAAAATGTACATGGGTTGTGAATTGAACTCAAAATCTTGTGCATACTAAGCATACACTCTCATAGACCTATAATCCTAGCTCGCAAAATAGTTTTTAATCAAATTCCTCTGAAAACAGAGAAGACAGTTCCCAAAAGCAACTTTTAATCAGTCTTCCTTTCTTCCTTCTTCCCTTCCTTCCTTCCTTTCTTTCTTTTTTTTCTTTCCTGCAATGAAAATCTCTATATTAGCTGCCAGCTCCTTTGGAGTGATGGGGCATGTCTGGATATACTGTATTATATTCAGAAGAGGAGCTGATAAAGATTAAAAAGAACTCAGTAAGAATATTTACAAAGTAACAACTAAAGCATTCCCTTTCCCAGGAGAAGCCAGTGAGACAGAGGCAGGGAAGTAGACAAAGGGTGTAAAGTGAACCTTCCTATACCTGTGTGCTCACCCAGCTCTGTCATTTCATAGGACATTGCCCAACTAGAGAACCCACTGTACTACACCAGCCACCTTGAGCTTAAGAGAGAGTTTAGCATCCTTACCCAAGGTGTGTGTCTGCATCTCCATGAGGGCGTCAATTGGCCCTTGAGCTCTTCCTTGCATGTATGGGCTTAGATCCAACTGTATTATGAAATCTTCCTTGGATAGTAATCTGGAGCACAAAAACCTGCAGTCATAAATCAATACAATGGATTGTCTCTCTTCTTAGTGTGGACTAGGGCAGAGTTGTCCTTAAGATAAAGCCAGTTCCCTAGGCAGGAGACAAAATAGTTCTCTGGACCTCAGTATTGATGCCCAAAGCCCCTTAAGCACTTAAATGACTTTAAAAAACTGTTCTCCTCCTCAGTATTTACCAACATACCTAGGTGCAAGTGTAATATATCAGGCTCTTGAGCAGGCAGAGAGTTTTTAATCAAAGTATGATACAGAAGAGCAGATACTCTTTAATAATTCAGCCTTAGCTCTGCCAATGTTGCTGTGTTTCTTTTTTTTTTTTTTTTTTTTTTTTTTTTTTTTTTGGTTTTTTGAGACAGGGTTTCTCTCTGTAGCCCCGGCTGTCCCGGTACTCACTCTGTAGACCAGGCTGGCCTCGAACTCGGAAATCCGCCTGCCTCTGCCTCCCAAGTGCTAGGATTAAAGGCGTGCGCCACCACCGCCCGGCGTTGCTGTGTTTCTTTAAACCTTACTCTGACTCTAAAACTAAGCCATGCTGAAGAGTACCTATTGCTCACAAGGCTTTTTATTCTCCAGTGAGTAGGGAATGAACAGCAAGTCAGTCTTGTGCTACTGTTATCAAAGTCAGATTGAATGGGGTTTTGCTTAGGCATAGGCTAGTTTGAACATGTGCTGCTGTGGCCACTTGCTTCAGAATCTACTCTGAAGTGTCATTGGGGATTCAGGTCTTCCAACAATTCTGCTCAGAGAACTTGGATATGTAATATATCTAAATTCAGTCTGCCCATCATGAGTCAGCTTGTAGCCACACTGGAAAATCTGCTTCTCTTTATTTATAAGGAATATGAAAATAACAACTATAGGAGCCTTAGGTTTGACAAAAATGACAAAATAAAATACAATTAGTTCATTTTTAATTCTGTGTTCAACAAAAATAGTTATTTATCAACAATAGGGATATATCTCCTTTAAAATTGTGCAGACTTGTATTTAAATTTGCATTTAACTCTTTGGATAGATGAGCGAGACTTTTAAGATAGGTAGGCCTTCTATCCTGGAAGTGTGTAACCAGGCCATTAAGGAAGATGAGACAGATAAACACCAGGGAAGGACAGAGATTATGTGGTTTTCATTTCATTTGCTTTAAGAAAAGAACATTGTGTATATACAGTGAAACAGTCAAGAAATGCAGCTGTAGTTTTAATTATAAATATGTGACAGAGAAGAGCCAGTTGGTTAGTTATAAGTCAAGCCCACCACAAGTCCAGTTTGCCCCTTTGAGAATAGGGTATCCTCCTACGGAGAGAACGGATGGCAGAGACAGGGAAGAGGAGGAAGAAGATTTAGCAGGGAAAGGATGGTGTTCGTGGTACAGACAAACCTCCAGCTATTGGCAGGAGATTACTAGTGCTACTTCAGCAGACTTCTGAGGAGTACCAAGTCTTGGCTATAGCACTGGCCCCAGCTTGAGCTGAGGTTTTATAGACTTTGCTATTCTGATTTATGAATGGAGTAAATTACCACTGACCCCTCTTGACTCCTTCTACCTTCCATCAATTATCGTTCAAAGTACAGTCAGGGTCTCAGGTTTCCAGAAAGTAATCTGAGATGGATCTTTGAATCTTACATTTCTGTGCCTGATAAAGTGTTACTCAGGTTGGCATTGCAGCCCCAGGAAAGAAGAGGAACCTCACAATGTGTGGTTCCTTTGCCTCCCATTCCCAGCCACCTCTGTGCGTCCATGTGTGGTGCCTATATCACACAGCACATCTCAAGTCTGCAGTAAACCAGAAGCATGCACTGTTGTCCTAGGCACCCATCTTCCCCTCAATCTGTTCCCCCATATCCACATAGGTCATCTCTAATCCCATCCTCTGCTAGCCAATCATAAGTATTAAAGTGCAGAATGGACTCTTCCCTTAAGTGGCTTCTCACTCTGCTCAGACTCACCAGGATTCAAAAATTGTAGCTTTGCTGCCCACGAAGGGTAAATTCATGACTTGGATTCCATGTAGCTTACTACAGACTCTCCCTTCCCTCTTCCTTAACGGGGTAAAAGGAGGTCATTTTAGTTAAGCCTAAAATCACTTTCTTGTGATGCCTTTTGTGACTATAAAAATGAGATTAAGGCACTCTAGTATTTTTTCCAGCAAGGAGAATAATGTAATAGGAACAAAAATAGAACCTCCTGTAAAAGTAGTTTTATATACAAATGAAAAATTTTTTAAATAGAATTTTTAAATTTTTCTTATACAAGTAAGTTAGAGTTTTCAGACTTTTCATTTAAAAACTGCTTCTTGGTGGTTCTGTCATAAATAATTATGCAGTATTTCAAAGAAACAACAACTTTCTGAGAGTCTGATAGAGTAAAAATATTAGCAAGTTGGGGCTGCTTCAGGTTTCTGAGAGCTCATGTCTTTAGGGAGAGGGTCCCCATAGGAAGAGAAATTATGTGACTTTCATAGATTTCATACAAAAGCTTATGTACCTGGTGGCCTCAAGCCTGCTACCTCTGTGCATGAGGACATGAATATGCTCCAGAGCCACACTAGAGAGGAAACTGTACCTATTAGATGCTATACCAGGTCTCTATGGTGAATAGACCAGTGTCCCCACCCTATGGTCATCTGCACCCTTATCTGAGAGCTCTGATGTCGCCTTGTATGGCAGACAGTAGACAGCTTCTACAGTAGACAGAGATCTTATGAAGGATCTCTGGACAGGAAATAGTTCTGGATATTCAGGTTACCCCAGTTATGACAAAGCCCTAACCTTTTGTCTAATTTTACTTACTCTGCTTTTGGTTACCCATAATCCAAATTTATTAAATGGAAAATTAGAGAAATAAACCACATATAAGTTATAGTAGGTTGTTAGCACTGTTCTGCTGCATTGTTCTCCTTTGCAGGTGTAATTCCAGCATTCAAGAGTTAGAGGCAGGAAGATCGCGAGCTTGAGGATGGCATAAGCTGATACTATGCCTCAAAAAATACAATAGAAATGAAAACAAGCTTTGTCACAGATACACATGAGTATGAAAAGCTTAGAAAGTATAGACTCAATTCCATCCACCATTTCTACCATCCATGGAGGCCTTTGAACTTGTGGGGAAGGGTACGTCAGTAACCACAGGAACCTTTTATGAAACAACCAAGAGAGTCAAGTCAGAGAAGGTCGGAGGTCACAAGCAGGGGTCCCTGAAACATGGAGAGGTGCTATGAAACAGGCAGCCTCATGAAAGAGATGAGAAAACAGATTTTCCTAGAGCCCTCTTGAGGCCAGCCCTGCCCACACCCATGACTAACCATAGATCCCACAGTCTCAGTAATCTCTTAGGGCTGGCAGCCTTGGTAAGATATTCCCTGTCCACTCCCTGCCAGCATTGATGCTAGCTCAGTCCAGCACATGCCTCTGGCTGCCCCAGCCTAGCTTCTGCTAGGCCTCTTGATGCTTTTTCCTTTCTCTACTTTGTCTTATGAGAGGTTGTTTTTGCTGAAAACAAACATATGATGTTTTTTGGGAAGCAGCCTAGAAAAGCGGCATGTGATGTTTGGCTAGGATGCATACCTGAGAGAATATGTGATGTTTGGAAAGGGTATAAATATAACCCAACAGATAGTGGACAAAGCTGTATGGTATTGGTTCACCTTGCCATTCTTTGCTGGTCACCATAGGGCTTTACTGATGCTGATCACTATTGGTCAGGACTTTCTACAGAGAAACCCCATCAAAGGATTTCTGGTGGTTTTCCTGCAGCTGCTTGCCAACTCCCCAGAGTCAGGCCAATTTGTGGTTGCTTCTGATCAAACTGTTGTTGCTGGTTTGTGAATGATGTTTGTGACGAGCTGCCTCTGTTGATTTCTGTAAACTGAACTGCTGATAGCCAACAATGCAGATTGGATTCACTCCAAAAACTATTTCTAAACAGATCAACATCCGCCTTTGCCCTATTAACTTTTCTTTTCCACTACCTCTGTTGGGTGGTGAGCTAAAAGAGAGGTTAAAACATTTTTAAAACCCTTATTAAAAATAATTATTAAAAAAATATAAGCCTACAACCACCTGATGTGGTGATAAGAACCAAGCTCATGTCCTCTACACAAGCAAGTGCTAGTAACCACTGAACCATCTCTCCAGCTCCTCTTTGATGTTCTTATCTTCTCTCAGCTCACTTTACAGCCTGAGACACTGTCTTCTTCCTCTCACCTTTTTTCTTCTCTGACCAATTACTAGGTATAAGAACTCTTCAGAATACCACACTGAAGCATTTAACAATTTAACCAGTCTAAGCCCATACTGTTTAGTCTGTACACAGACTAGTAGGTCATGTCAAACATACAACCAAAGCCTATCACATATTTGTACCTTTGTAACATTTCTTGAGAGAGAGAGTCAGACAGACAGAGAGACAGACACAGACACAGAGATAAGGGCTCTCACTGAGACCTGCATCTTGCTGCTTAGGCTGGACTCAGCAGCTGGTAAGCTCCAGGGATCCTTCCTCCCCTGACTCTCTAGTGCTGGGATTACAAGGACGTGCCACTATGCAAGGTTTGGGTTTTTTTAAGCATGGGTGCTGGAGATCCAAACTCAGGTTTTCATGCTGGTGTGCCAAGCACTTCACTAACTGAGCTGTCTTCCTCTAATTTTGTAACATTTCTAATAGTTGAGCCACTTTTTTATTTCCATGTAAGTTATCTTCTGGATACTGTTGTAATGTGTTATTATGAACATATACATAGAACCTTTGTAGCTACATGTATACTTTTAGAATCTTTTAGAATACTTTTAGAATCTCCTATGGTGACTGTCCTACATGGGGATCCATCTCATATATAGTCACCAAACCTAGACACTATTGTGGCTGCCAAGAAGTGCATGCTGACAGGAGCCTGATATAGCTATCTCCTGAGAGGCCTGCCAGAGCCTGACAAATACAGAGGCGATGGATGCTCACAGCCAACCATTGGACTGAGCATGGGGTCCCCAGTGGGTCCCCAGTGAAGGAGTTAGAGAAAGGACTGAAGGAGCTGAAGGGGTTTGCAACCTCATAGGAAGAACAATAATATCAACCACCCAGACCCCCCAGAGTTCCCAGGGACTAAACCACCAACCAAGGAGTACACATGGTGGGACTCATGGCTCCAGCTGCATGTGTAGCATAGGATGGCCTTGTTGGTCATCAATGGGAAGAGATGCCTTTGGTCCTGTGAAGGCTCGATGCCCTGTTGTAGGGGAATTTAAGGGTGGGGAGGTGGGAATGGGTGGGTGGGTGGGGGAACACCCTCATAGAAGCAGGGGAGGGGGAACAAGATAGGGGGCTTTGCGGGGGGGACTGGGAAAGAGGATAACATGTGAAATGTAAATAAAGAAAATATCCAATAAAAAAATTTTTAAAGAAAAAAATAAAAATAGTAATAAAAAAGACTAGAAGTATACATATGAATGGGACACTTAGATAAAAACTAAATGTTAGAACAATTTTAAAATAAAGAATCTCCTTTGGCATTTTTAATCCTAAAAATACAATTATCTATTCCTTCCCAAGGAAATACTTGCTCTACCAACAAAGAGAAAGGAAAGGAAGGGAAGTAGGGGGAGGAAGAAACCAGACCCAGGGTGTCCTAACAGGCATGTCCAGCCACTGCTGACCTATGTCTGAATGTATGGGGTCATGCATACACAAAGCCATGGCTCCACCACCACCTGTCTTATTCCAAGACTCCTGGCACCACATGCTTTTTCTCTTCCATCTCAACTCTCTGGACTTGATTTAAAGCAGAAGCCTGAGTAAGCTATGTCCAGAATTTCTCATATCTGTATTCATGTTCATAAAGTTCCCAGAGATGAAAGGATGTTCAAAAATGTTCCATTCTTCCTGGAAACAGAAGACAGTCCCTGCTAAACTTACATGCAGTGAAGGAGAGGCCATTCCTCATTTCCCCGCCTATGTGTTTTTAGTGCATAGGGGCAAGGCCCTTCAGAGAAACCAGCTTGCAGTTAAAAGATTTGGGTTTTAACTTCCTAGTGTCACTGACCATTCCAGGCCTCATCTTCAGGAATATTTCACATGCATAGCCTATATAAACACAGCAGTGTGTATATATGTGTCTCTATATACACAGAACTAAAGTATACATTACCCAAGATAAACCACTTGCCAAAGCTTTAATCTCCCTAGCAGGGAGCAAGCCAAGCACCAGCTGAAGAAAGGAACCCCGATTTTGTGTCAGGTTAGGAGAACTCTCTCTTCCCTTTCTGTCTCCTCTCTTAGATCACATACATAAATAATGTTCACATGTGGCCACAGACAATATAACATTCATGACTTCCCCCCTTAAAATGCCTTTATTGTCAGTATCTTATTTCCTGTAGATAATTTACATTTGATACTTAGTATACTAAGTCATACTAGATTTCTAGGGAAGAAGAGGGCCAGAATATGCTGGTTGTTTGCTGCAAGTGGGTCTGAGCAATCATAACTAGAAACCATGAGCATGGGTGGAGAAAGAAGTTTTCTTATCAGTGGTTGTGGATTCCATTCTACTTGGTGGCTGTTCTGATTTCTCCTTCTACTCCACAACAGCCCTTCTGAACTTGAACAACCCATATACTCACAGCCTTTGGTTCCTGAAGCTCCCCAACTCTCGTTTTCCTAATGATTTAGGTGATGCATCTGCAGTTGACTGGGCTGCTGAGCACATTTAAAACCATAAGTTTTAAAACGTGGGGTACAGAAGTATAGGGTTTTGCATTTTTCTATACTAAGGAATAACTTGGTCCTAATCTAAATATTTATATATTTATATTTTTAAATGCTTGTTCTTCAAACCACTCCCATTCTTTAATGGACAGAAAGGCATTCTGGGGCAGAATGTAGCAGACTTTGCATCAGCATGCTGGGCTTTGGTCCTGCTACTTCTAGCTGCTAACTGTAGAATGTACATCCAGCCACCTTTCTATATGAGCTGGAATGTGAACCACAGCTTGGATATGCTAATTATGTATTCTGCCACTGAGCTATACCTGAGTCACCTTTTACTTCAGTGCTTACTTTCCTCATCTGTGAAATGAGCACAGAAACACCTTATGCCTTTGCTCATCTTATGGGAGTATGGGAGTGAGGTGTGTGAAGTTTGCAGTAACCTGTCAAAGCACTATACCAGTTGCTGTTATTAAACCTTCTGCTATCCCCAAGGGAAGGTTTGGCTTAAGTAGAAGAAGTAGCCAAAATTATCAAAAAAAAAAAAAAAAAAAAAAAAAAAAAAAAAAAAGGAAGAAACTTTTCAAGGAGAGAGATGGCCCTTTAACTATTCTGAAGAGTCCAGCACTAGTGTGGCCCATCTTTGTTGCAGGATATTTGATCACATGTGAACCCTGAGATTGTGTTGTTTACTGAGAAAACATGTTTCTATTTGTGGTGTGGTTCAGTCCTTAGCACATACTTTTAATCTTCTAGAGGGAATACAGATACACCCTTAATACACACCTTTAATCCCAAACAATGAAGGTAAAGTTAGTTTGTAGAAGGAAGCTCCCATGTTTGAAAATGATTTTTAATTGAGTAGCAGACAAAGTGACAAATCAGAGAAAGATTTGACAGAATGGGATATGCCCAACTCTCACTAGGCATGGAAAGAGAAGCAACATAAGAGGGAGCATAGCAAATTCAATCATCAATAGGAGGAGAGGACCTCGGCCCTGTGAAGGTTCTGTGCCCCAGTGTAGGGGAATGCCAGGGCCAGAAAGTGGGAGAGGGCCGGGTGGCAGGCATGGGGAAGTGGGAGGCAACAGGGGTTTGTTTTTGTTGTTTTTGTTTGTTTCTTTGTTTTTTGGAGGGGAAACTGGGGATGGAGAAATTTACATGTAAATAAAGAAAATATCTAAAGGAAAAATAAATAAATAAATAAATTTAAAAAAAAAGAGGGAGCATAGCAGAGGGAGGGAAGAAGGAGGTAGTTTTACTGGAAGAGTTTTACAAAGACTGATGGAACAAGCTAGACACAGATGAAGACAGAACAAGGTAGAGAATGAGAAGGAGCCATAAGATTAGAGATTGTCAAAAGTTAGCTTGAAGACAAACAGAGCAATTTAGTCAGAGGCTGAGAGAGAGAAAAGCAGGATTCAATCAGTTAGCTTGGAGAGGAGTTTTAAGCCAGAATAGTTGAGTCAAGTCCAACCAGTCCTCCTGAGTTCAGAAAGAACAAGAAAAGGTAAGCTTATTCAGATGTAAGTCTCAGAGGCTGAAAACGTTCTAGGCCTATATAAGATTGTACAAAGGCTAAAAGCTTCCAGGCCTAGGTTAGCAGCCTGAGGCAGTAAGGCTCAGAGACAATTAATTACATCAGGCGAATAAAAGTTACCTTGCATCTCCTTAAATAGCACATTAGGTCAGACTCAGCTTTACAGTGAGAGTGGCTAGCTTTGCAGTGTTTTCTTATAACACACAGGTTAGAGGTTATGTGCTCCCTTGGAAACAAAAGTCTTAACACATTTATTAACACTCATTTTCTTTTATGATAAAAATATTGGGAACCCTAGAACACTAGACTAAGATCACAGGACAAAGCCACCTTCTTGCATGATTTATCTTCTTTCTGCCTCTCCAGCTTTTCTGTCTTCTATTTTCTCTGTGTATATTGTCTTAGCAGCCTTCACCCACACTATACACACCCCTGCTGCCCACTTAGCACTGGTTTTCTCAAAAAAGCTTCAGCTTAAAAAGTATGTTTTATTTTAGTCACGTTCAGCCTGCTTCCAGGCCATAGGCTGCCTCATCACTGTCTCCACAGTAAGGTTCTAAATATGAACCAGAGCAAATGTGGGTCCCAGGATGGGAGGTACAAGATTCTCCAAGCAACAGAAAAAGTCCTCAGAGGATGCTCTGAGAGCTATTCCCCTCTGTTTATCATGGGCACATATGTGGGTGTTCATGTCAAGAAAGGTCTGTTGGGCATTATCTACCAGTGTATAAGAGGGACTTCTATAATTACCAACATCTAACTTTCTGAACATGTTCTCTGTTTGTCATAGTCATCTGTGTAACCACTTAATCTTCTGATACAAACTATATAAGCAAAGCATTTGTGTTCATTATAGTTAGTGCCTTGCTAGACCTGGTCAAAGCACACTTTGCATTAAAACATCTGTCACTCTACAGAGTGAAATCACCAAGGGACTAACATTTCATCTACTATTTCAAAACTATTTGTTTGCTCAGAAATTTTACAGAAGGGTCAGAAATTCACATGAACTCTTGGAAATTTACAATCTTCATCAGAAGTCAAGGCCACAGATAGTAGTCAGTCTTCTATATAACCTCTCTTAGGACACTGGGTAATGAGGTGATCTAGAAGTTTCACTGTCTTTAATCTCAGTAAATGACCTTCAAGTAAAGTTTGATTTTTAAAAATCAGCTCATTGAAAAAATGTGAATACATTCATACTTTATATATAAGGGGAAGAATATTTGCAAGCAACAAAAAACAAGAAATTCCACTTGAAGCAGCATCTTCCTCCACAGTGCTATGGAGACATTTGATATTGCAGAAGCATTAATTACATTATGAAGCAGACCTGGCCTGCATACTTACCCTAAGTAGGAATCCAGAAAAGCAGTAGTTAAAAATTAAAGAGTTAAAAGCATATACAACTCTTGAAGAAGAGCCAGGTGTGGTTCCCAGCACCCACCTAGAAGCTCACAACCACTCTTAACTCCAGTTCCAACTAATCTGATGCCCTCTTCTAACCTCTGATGCCTCCAGACATGCACGTGATACACATACATACAGGTAGACAAAATATTCATACACATAAAACTAAGTAAATCTTTTAAAAAGGGTCCTTCATTAGGGTCCCCAATGAAGGAGCTAGAGAAATGACCCAAGGAGCTGAAGGGTTTGCAGCCGCTTCGGACGAACAACAATATGAACTAACTAGTATCCTCAGAGCTCCCAGGGACTAAAACTCCAACCAAAGAGTACACATGGGGGGACTCATGGTTCCAGCAGCATATGTATAGCAGAGGATGGCCAAGTTGGTCATCAATGAGAGGAGAGGCTCTTGGCCCTGTGAAGGTTCTATGCCCCAGTGTAGGGGAATGCC
>NW_022196913.1:36028564-36056971 GCF_008632895.1 Mastomys coucha | reverse complement strand
AGAAAACATCTAATAAAAAAAAAAGAAAGAAAGCAAATTTACCAACTCTGTAAGGTTAAAAAAAAAAAGAAAAGAAAATAGGGCCAATATTTTTGGGTTGTTGTTGTTGTTGTTGTTTGCGTATTTTGTTTTGTTTGTTTGTTTGGGGGAGTTGTCTTTGTCTTTTGGTTTTTGGGTTTGTTTTCTTTTGGGTTGGTTTGGTTTTGGTTTTTCTGGGTTTCTCTGTCCTGGAACTCACTCTGTAGACCAGACTGGCTTTGAACTCAGAAATCCCCCTGCCTCTGCCTCCCAAGTGCTGGGATTAAAGGCGTGTGCCACCACTGCCCAGCTAGGCCCAGTTTTAAAAGATAATATTTGTGCAAGTTCAGATAATACTCACGGCATGATATTCATTTACTTAATCAGAGGCAAAAGAGATATTTTGTTCAGCAATATCCAGCGTTCCTAAGTCTTAGGACACTTGAAGAAGCACATATGTGCACTTATATTTACACATGTCCACACAGAGGTTAATATGCTGCATCAAATGCTTGGCAAAAAATGTCCATTAACATGCAAATCTTTTCTTTTTAACAACCCTAAAAATTGAGATCCTTATAAACGTTGACAATGTTGTATCATAGTTTAATGGACAGGTTTCCCCCACCTTCAAGGTCAATAATAAAATAATATTACCTCTGAAAGTCAGTAACATCTAAGAGTTGAATAAATAGAGATCTCTATTTTGTCTTGTCATTTAAGAAGGTACCATGCAATTAAGTGATGAGGATATGCTGTTTTTCTAATAACTGTGTGTATGTGTGTGTGTGCATGCACGTACACGTGTGTCCATGTGCACCCAAGATACCTTCTTTTTTTTTTTTTTTTTTTTATTCGAGACAGGGTTTCTCTGTGTAGTCTTGACTGTCCTGGAACTCACTCTGCCTCCTAAGTGCTGGGATTAAAGGCGAGCGCCAGCACTGCCTGGCCCAAGATACCTTCTTTCGAGCATTAAGTGGTACAGGAAATAGGAACACAGGCTTTGGAATGTGACAAACCAGGTTTCTACTCTCAATCCTGATACTAGGTTTATAATTTTGGTCAAGTTACAAGTAAGTCCTTATAAGTATTTGCTTTACAAAGATATTCTAATAAACTGATTTAGCATATGGAAGACAGCATCATTGAGAGGTGGTAGGTGGCACATACTCAGTTAAGTCGTAGGAACACAGCTAGTAAACGTGCTTGCTAGTATCAGAGAAGCATCCTTTGCCATTTATTTTTAATTTAATTTTCCTGAAAGAAACAAATGTAATCCAAAGTCAACACTTGCCAAATTGATGATCCTATTGATTGTTAGCCATGTTTACACTAAGATGGGTTATGGGGACTGGGTTTATCTACTGCTTGAAGAAAAAGAGCAGATCATACAAAATATATGAGAAAATTGGCCTCAAAGCATAGGTTCTCTAAAAAACTGTGGAACAAATTAGGTGAGTGCTTCTTTTGCCCCAGCACCATGTGGGAGAGTTCTTAGATGTATCATCATAGGGTTAGAGTCAGACAGTATCAGCAGATCTCCTAAATTGAAAGGGCAGAGGAAAAGTTCAGGAAGGAGAACAATGAAGAAAGATGCAGGACAAATTGGAATAAAAGGGCTTTGCTGTGAACAGCTGCTGAACTGCAGACACCCTCACTTCTACAGGGTATGCTGGTCAACATGGGAATGCAAGGACCATTCTGAGGCTAAGGAGGAACACCCAAAGGGATAACAGAGAAGGGCACTGAGTGTTCACATGGGGCTGGGATGCTATCTGATCCTACCAACCAGACTGCGAAAGCTAGGGACTTGCAGAGGTAGAGAAGGAAGGGTCTCTAATCCACAGTGAAGATTTATAAGAGGCTGGGCACAACTCTTTACTTTCTTAACAAATCATGAAAAGAAGCATCAAAAGGATCTACTTTTCTAATAACATCACTGTCTCCCACAACAAAGTTCAAGAATACAGGAATGCAAAAATGTATAGCTCCTATGACAAAGTTTATAATTTATAATATCTGACCAAAAACACTATTCTTAGATATGGTGGCAGATGCTTATAATCCCAGCATATTAGGCAAAGGAGTACTGTCTGTGCAAGGCCAGCCTGGCATACATAATGAGTTCCAGGATAGCCAGGGCTAGACAGTGAAACCCTGTTTTTTAAAAAAAAAAAAATCATACTTCTAAAACTGTAGGAAATATATTCTTTAATAAATGGGAAAGGGACCAATAAAAATTAACCTAAAATTGACACAGATATTAGAGTGACGTGCAATGGTTTTGAACCAGTTTTCTGGAGCCCTAGTGTATATGTTAAAGTCAATAAAAGGGAGAGTGAACTGAAAAAAAAAAAAAACTCTGTAAGGTGGTATTCAGAGTATATTAAATAGTGCAAAGAAAACACTAGTGAATTGGTGGTAGAATGAGTTCTGGTGAATAGCTCCTGGTACCTTTAATGCACATATAGTTACAGTACCTAAAAATGATGGGAGACAATATAAGATATTTTAAGAAATAATGACTAAGGTTTTTCAAATTTTATGTAAGGTATAAACACAAAGATCGAAGAAGAAAAAGGAGAGAAAACCAAACTTAAGCCCAAGCAACATTAGGAAAACTGTATTATGATTAAACAAAAATAAAGAGATAAATGCTAAAGGCAGCTATATTGAAAATATCCAGTATTCAACATTCATACTTCAGTAAGAAAGAGGATTCCTTAATGCATGTAACAATACACCAGAGTAAAGATGATAAGCAGAACAACCTTAAAATCACTGTAACTATGTAACTATGTAAACTGTTTTTGTGTTTAGGGGTACTAGGATAAACCTAGGGCCTTGCATGAGCCAAGTGAGCTACACTAAGATACACCCCAGTTTCTAAACCTAATTTTCAGTGTGACTTATAGACTCACCATTAAAGCAGTTGCCAAGGAAACAGTCCAGAAATATTTGGAACCAAGACTGGTATAACCTTAGACTTCCAAGATGATTTCACAGTTCATTTGTATGTGTAAATATGTGCCAGTTTTATTTTCTGTAACAAGAACAGTCTTATTATTTGTGGTCAGGCTTTGATTATACATACAAGTATTTCAACTTGGTGTCTATTAATGAAAGCTCATTTGGGTATTCATTTAAGATTAAACCAAGTATATAGTCCATTTGACTCAAGAAAATCATGGTTCTTCCTTATTAGAATTTGTTAGTAACATCTATAAAGAGCCTACCTCTTTGATTCTGCTATATAGTTGAACTGTTCTCTGGGAGGTCCAGCTGTTAGATAATTGGGTCAGATTTATGAATGACAGAATGGCAACTTGGGCAAAAACCCTGAGAAGGGAAACCATAGAGGAAGCAAAAGCAGATGGAAAAGACTCGTGTCATGTGATGACTGCACCCAGGGAGCTTTGGGTTCACTGTTCAGGGATGCCCAGAACATATCCACCCTGAATACCCAGTTGCTTATATATAGCTCTGCATTTCAATTCTGCCTGGGTTGTAATTCAAGGGGAGTGCCCTTCAATTGCTCCATTGCTAGATGGTATTAGTCACAAGGTACATCGTTCAGAAAATAAAGTTACTTTATAATAGCTAGTGAAAGCTTTCAGGTGTGCATTGAGAGGTAGTTTTAAAGGCCTGCACTTAAGTAATTTTATGAGCACTCTTGGCTTAGTTTGTAGTATTGGGTGTGGACAAAGTGAGCTGATGAAGAATATCAAGCGGTCATGAGTCCTTCCTTGATCATGTCCAATCAGGAATGAAATACAGGCTGCTTCACCAGCCACACCACCTCTCTCTCCACAGGCTAAAAATGTGTCTGCCACAACAACCGCTCAGTAACACTTGCTTGGTTCATGCAAGGTGCTGGATGCATTTTACCAACTTCCCACAAAACATAGACACACACACAACAGTTTAGATGGCATAGTCACAGTACTTTTCCATTTGTTCTGCTCATCAGCATTATGAGGGGATACTGTTACATGCTTTAAAGCAGTGTTCTCAGTCTCTGGCTTACAACCCCTTTTGGGGTCACCTAAGACCATCAGTAAACACAGATATTCATAACATCAACAAAATTAAAATTATGAAGTAGCAACAAAAATAATTTTATGGTTGAGAATCCTGACAACATGAGGAAGGTTGTTAAATGGTGGAGGCATAGGAAGACTGAGAAGCACTGCTTTGCAGAGTCCTCTTCCTCATTGCAGTTCACATGATGTGGGCTGACAGAAAGACAAAAAACCTCCTGTCCTCCTGCCCACGTTGTGAGCTGTTGGAGCCAGTGGGCATAAAGTTATAAGTGCAACCCTTCTAGCAAGACCTTAGTCAAGACACAGTCCATACACACATGAATGCACATTCTCTGGTGTGATTCATGCTGTCTCTCAGGTAAATGACAGTATTTTAGCTTCTTGTCATTTATTTCCTTGCTTCCAAAACGTGTCTGAATATGAGGAGAGGTGACTTGTTTTCCTGAAAAACTCTATTTCTTGAAAAAATAAATAAATAAATGCCATATGCTGCCAAAGGTGCCTCTTCAGAAATCTACACATTTCCTAAAAGTATTAGTGGCTGTGCTTCTACAAATTTCACTTTTTCATATCCCTAATAGTGTGCCGGTGAGATCACTAAGCGGTAAATGAAGTGTAAAGTCCCATGGCAGGAGTCCCTCCCACCTATGCTTAGGAGGTGGTCAGCAGGCTCTGGGCCTGTAGCTCAGCAGCCCCATGTGGGCTTTGAATAAGATAGGTTTCAGTAAGGATTCACATAGGTGCCATGAGAAACATAAACCTAGATGGTAAAGGAAGCTGATATACTTAATTGCTACAGATATGTCCAAGTGTGACAGAGTTGGAGTGCTTTGTAAACAGTCCTGTGTCAGATCATATCTATGCTATGGGGTAAGACAAACCTTTCGGAGTATCTGAGACTATTGGAGGTGACAGAGCTGAGTAGTAGCAAGTTCCCAGAACATGTGGTTGCCTTCTATTGAACCAAAGTCCATTTAAGTCCACTTTCTCTCTTTAGTACTCTTAAATTATCCATCTGTTAACTCTCCTGTCGCTCTTGTAGAATCAAATCCACAAGAATCCCAGGCTTTTCATTCCTCCTCCAGTCTTGCCAGATGGAGCTGCCAGCCCATCTGCCTGAACTTCCCTCAGAGCATCCTCACTTTCATCCTGCCCATTCTTAAGGCAACAGCTTTCAAACCTCTTGCTACACCCCTTCTTGTGGCTTCCTATCTCTTCTGTAAAGCAACCCCATAGAGGTCAGTGATGCTAAGGCTCCCTAGCCTCCAGGACTGAGCCTAGCTCCTGTTCTCTCACACAATTGGCCTCTCTCCACCTACTCTGATCCATCCACTTGCCCTAGGGAACTGACTTGGTTTTCCTCCAGAAAACAAGCTGCTGCTCTCACAGGCAGCCTGTCAGAGCCTCAATGGAATAGTCTCCCTGTGTCACATCTGCATACACCATGAGCATCTCCTTTCTAGGAGGGTGTCTGCTACATGTCAGCACACTGCCTACTGTATTCCTAAGGGCTGGGTCGGTTCCTGGGATAAAGTGGTGCTTCATCCTCTCAGGGTTGACACTACACACTACTGGGAAAGAGGCCTGGAATTTAGTGGGAAGGTTCAGGGCTGAAATTCACAACACCTGTGGTTGAATCCAAGCCCTGACCTTGATACTTAGCACCTGTCTGACCTTAACACTAAGACCTAGTGAGTAGGCTTGTTCTCCTTCCCTAAAGATGGAGCCTGGCACAGAAAGAAATTATTGAGCTCTAAAAGGCTAGAGAGTCTGTGGCATATGCTAGCTAGCCATTCACCACTTGGGGATGAGGTAGGACTTGATAGCATGAGCTATTTAGTTTTCTATTAATTGAGGAATTTCCTGCCTTGAGAAAATTAGAAGCACACTGGTGCCTCTGGAGCCAGCAAGTGAGGCAGCCTCCTTTCTACAGAATGCTGTAGTTGTGCTGCGAAAACTGGGAATATAGTTCCTGTCCTGCCTGTGATTCCAGACTTTTAATATTTCTTTACTTAAATATTTGTGAAAATGGAATGTCTTAATATCCAACAGGTGGCACTGCCCATAACTCTAAAACCAAATTTAAATACTGATAATTTCAGTAATCTGAGCATACATTGTTTTTCTATTATATAAAATATAATTTTATTAACTCTTGGAAAAATTCACTTATGTATACAACATAGTAATGACATTTTTTTTTTGTTTTAAGACAAAAATGTCTTGTATGTCTCTCTACATAGCCTTGGTTGTCCTCAAACTCACTGTGACCCTCCTACTTCTGCCTCCCAAGTACTAAGATTAAAAGTATGGGCCACCATGCTCAGCCTATAATCTCATTTTTTAAGTGTTTAATGCATCCTCACATGACAACACTCATTTATTCATTCCTTTACTTTTCTGGCACCTCAGGATGACCCATGCAGAGCCAGCCTGGAAACCTTTGCCAAATTGATGTTAGAGCAACCTTTGTCAGCATGTTGTGTGGTCTTACCTGGAACTGCCATAACAAACATGCCAAAGTGCTTCTCTTACAGGGAAAGAGGTGGTCATTGGCACTAGTCTATCCATTAGTTTTATAACACAAATACAAAGCACCATGGAGGATCTGTTTATCTACAGCCTTTATATACAAATTATGTATTATTAAGTGGCTGCAGGTACACATAGACGTAGTGTCTCATCAGTGGGGCAGGAGGAAGTTTTGTGTCTACCAGAGTCCAAAGGAAAACATTTTGCAGAGAAAAAGAGGCAGAGTGTCACGGAGCCTGTTGACACTCATTCATCATCAGCCTCTACTCTAGAAGCCTTCCCAGCTGACCTTCCAGCAAGAGCATTGTAATTATGCAGCCACACACTTGCTTCTGGGTGTGGCTTCCCTGATTGCATACTTAAGCGCAGATTACAAATATTTGGCATGATTCCTCCCTCTGTGGGAACTAGACAAGTCATAACTCCATGAGCACTCTACACTGTTGTGCAGGAAGGAGGCCGCGTCATCTCGGGTTTCAGAGTGCAGAGCTTGAGAAACTCAACTCAGCCCTCAACTTGCAGCTCCTGGCTGC
The DNA here is from genome assembly GCF_008632895.1 of Mastomys coucha. Taxonomy (NCBI): domain Eukaryota; kingdom Metazoa; phylum Chordata; class Mammalia; order Rodentia; family Muridae; genus Mastomys; species Mastomys coucha. Next base: position 36,049,845 of record NW_022196913.1, on the reverse strand, counting down.
AGCCAGGAAAGGCTTGGTAATAAGAGTGACTGACGCCTCTTCCCCCACCACCTCCACACAACACTAAGGCAGGCCAGAACCCTCCAGAGAGTTTCTAGTATAGATTGGCCTTGTGGATTAAAAATGACTGTGTTCTCTGCCTCAAGGCATTGTCATTGGGCATGAGAAAGAAATCTAGGTTCATATCTATCTCTATGCCAAAAGAACGACTTCAGTAAGTGGTATTCAGCAATGTGCTAAGACTTAAGCAGACTATCATTGCATCTTAGCACTAAGGAAATTACCAAAGCCAAGAAGTGTTGAGTGGAATGGCTATATTCTTTCCTCTTGAGATTTAGTGTCTGAAATTGCCACCTGGCCTTTCCAGTTGCTTTCCGTGTACTTTATACAGTTCACCCAGGTAAATGTCAAAGTTTGGATATCTGTGCACCATGGCATGAACATACAAACACACACACAAATATGAGTGGGTAATATCTCAGTCCATAGACTCCATTTAAATCTAGAAATTTCAACAGCTTTGTAATGTCAACATAAAGGAGATAAAGAATATACTATCAAATAGCATTTTAATACATTTTAATAATGTATTTGCTTTATTAAAATCATTTAGCAAACCAAGAACCACATTGTTTATATAACTGAAACCAAAGAGTAATAGCAAAACTTGGCATTCCTATTATCTCCCTTTATCTAAGTGTCTGGGGGGTGGAGCTTACAGGACCTCATGACCCTGATTTGGGTGGAAGTTATTTTTGTTTTAAGGTAAATAACTTTTAGGGCAGTTTTGTGTCAAGTGCTTACAGAACATAAGCAACATACAACCCTAAGAACAGTGTGGCTTCAGTAACAGGTGGTTTTCACAGGTCTATGATGTTAGTGACCACCAGCTAGAGGATGATTAGCAGGTTACCAAGTATATTCACTTCGTATCAAGTACACAGATGATTTAAGCCCCGCCTCTTACAATGTAACTAGCTTAAAATTACCTACTTTTCAGGCATACTTTTGGAGTTTACCAATGTTATATTTGCCTAACCTCATTGCACACCCCTTCCTGTCTTCACCACCATGAAGAAGGGCTTTCTGTTAGAAGTGCCCTTCTTCCCCCTGCAGAAGTGTCTCCCCAGTTCAACCACCTGAGAGCATCATTTGGTCTGTGTCTTCTGTCTTTCATGCAGCACTGTTTCTTTGAGAGCCACCTCGAAGTTTCATGGTGTATTTAAATGCTCTTGGCGCAATCCCAACCTGAAGGTTTGGGGGAGGCTGTTTCCTTTTGGGATCTGAGTGCTGGTGCTGTGGATATTTCCATGCAAGGTTAATGCTGTATGTGTTTTCCTCCTCTGGTGTGGATACTTGGGGATGGACTTGCTTATTGAGGATGGATATTTGTGACTTGGTAGGAAGAGTCGGCCAATACATTTCCCAACATAGGGTTTTCAACTTCCCACACCCTAGTATTTACATGTCAGGCAGGAGTCCTCATAGCAGCACTAAGTTCATTCCTGTTGCTAGTGTTCCCACTTTGCAGAAGAGCAAATTAAAGAATCAGTGACTAGTCTGAAATACCAACCCAAGAGATGGGAAAGTCAGTTTTACTAATGGCAAAACCCACTATTTTTGAGGACCAAATTTACTGCACTTTAATATTGAACCCTTTTGTCGATAATCTAGAAGATTTTAGATATAACTTGATTGGTTATATGTAAAAAAAAAAACAAGAAACTACTAACCTCATCTCATGAAGTGTAGGTTCCAATCTGAACATACACAAAGGAACCAAAAAGTTAAGTTTAGAGGTAAGACAGAGGATAGAAAACAACATCTCCTATCTTCAAGCTTTATGCCATGAATTAGTGCATCATGTCACTTCTGAATGATTTCAGCCCTCCTTAAAAGCAATTAAAGCAAACAACCACATTCTAATTGCTATACCAGAGCCTGATACCTGACCTGAGCTTCTAATATCAACAAAGTTACTGAATTGAGTTCTAGTATGAAGGGGGCTTAAGGCCCAGATCCTTAAGCCTTGACCATAGTGTGACAGATGTGTGCTATGGGAGCCAGTTTAGAAGCCACAGGAAACTGATACACCCAGCTCCAGGCATGGTCACTTCAACAGAGCCACACATGTATGTGGGTTTTCCTCCTTTGTAGGGTCCATGCAGAGCCCCATCTTAGGGAGTTCTAGGACGAAGTTGGGCAATAGAAGAGCTTCCTTTATTTAAATTTAAGTACCTACAAGTTTGAAACACTCCATTTTTCAGATTTTGTTTCTGTGAAACAAGCCTTTCAACACTGGGCCCACATTTCCTGGTTGAGTTGTCTACTGACTGGCCAGAGTAGATTGACAGCTGGCAAAGTGACTAGAGCAGCTAAAGGGCACCCAGCAGAATCTTGTCAGTATTTGTATGCTTGACCAGCAGTGCCAGCAGAGAGCTGGAGCTAAGTGGAGTGGAGGATGGGGGAGGGGGAAGGTGGCTCTAAGAACTGCAAGTACTGCCATCATTCTGCTAAAGGTGTGGCATGGTGCAGAGTGTGAGAACGTCTTTTGGAACAAGCTTCTTGTCCTTTTTGCTTGATGTTTGTCTTAGAATAAAATTGTAGACTAGGGCCAGGGAGATGGCTTAGCCAGTAGCAGCACTTGGCCTGATGAACTGAGTTCAGTCCCTAGGACCCAAATAGTACACAGGAGAAGGAAAAAAACTGACTCCAACAAGTTCTTATCTGCCCGTATGCCCACATGAATGCAGACACACACACACACACACATAAATACAAATAAATAAATACAAATTTTTAAAACCCATATAAAGTAGCCATTAAGAAAAGGAATAAATTATAAATTAAAATTAATGAATCTCATCAAATTATAGTTGCACCTACTTAGGAAGTTAAGACATACATTTTTAGCAAACATAAAAGATTTGGAAGAAAGAACATTAAATGTGAATGAACAAAATCCAAAAGCTGAGAAGCTTGTAGGTGAAAGAGCCATGGCTTGGTGACAAACAGTCCCATAATGTTTCCACACAGACATGCTAACTGAATGACCGGTTGGTTGAGTGATTGGTTGTTGGTTAGTGTGTTTGGTTTTAGAAATTCACAGCATCTTCTATATTTATCTTTAAGGGCTTTATTGTGATGGTTCAGATCAGAAAACTTGGTAGGATTTTATGTTCCTTCTATACTCTGGTACCACTCATTGCCTGTTCACTGTCTCTCTGGTCATTACTAAACCCCTCCTGTGTGTGCCCCTGATGCCACCTGGACCTTTCACCTGACACACACTGTTTTCCACTTTGTCCTGAACAGAACATCCTCCATCATTTATAACAACTTCAGTTCTAAACCCCAAAGGCTGCTTTATTCCTGTGGCACTTTTGGATCTATATGTGCAAAAACAGCAGATTGTAAAGTTACCCAGCCATGTGACAGGATTTGCAGTGTGATGTCACACAATCCAGTCAGGCAAAAGCTTTTGCCAGTCTAACAGGTACTAGCATGTCTGGGTGGCAGGAAACTGCCAAGAGGCAGGTGCTCAGACACATTCCCTCTTGCACAGACACACTCATGCCCATTGTATACATATGTGTGAAAAGTGTGTACGTGTGTGTAAGTCTATATGTATCCGAGTATGTGTGTTTCTTCTCATTCTAAGGACACATGAGGATGTATTGAATGCCAGAATAGACCAAGAATTAGATTATCTATGAACTCCACATGTGACTTTTCTTTAGGAAACATTATCCAGGATAACTGGTCATAGCATGAATCCTGTCCAAAAGGTCATTTCCATCAGTATCAAAAGCAACAGACTTTCTGAAATTTGCCTGATATCCTAAGAAATAAATAGTTGTTAGAGAAGCCATTGTGTGGCTCTGACATATGAATGTGTGACATCATTGACACCTTGCCCCTAGAGCTCCTTTATTTAATACAAGAGTCATACCTGATCAGTGCAGCATTGCTTGAGCTGAGCCACCTTCCAAAAGAGGTAGAGCAGAAGGCAAGCATCTGGCACAGGACAGAGTCAGAAAAGATCTCCAACCTGAGGCTTGAGTCCTACAGTAGTGATAAAAAGGTGGAAGGTCTGAAAGGGAACGTAGCAATCCAGGCACAGGGGTGCTGGTAGTTGTGGTTGGGACTTTAGGACATTTAGCTCGTAGTACACTTCAGACCATATTCACTGAAAACTGCCCACCTCTTCTGCCCACTAACTGTACTATCAGAACCACGTCTTAACTTTTTTTTGAAAGATACCAAAAGGAGGCAGATTGATAAAGGATGCAAAGATGGCTGATAGCTTCCGAGAATCAGTGGAGGTTGCCTCTGAGGCCTAGTGATGGTGGACCCCTGATGTGAAGTATAGAATATTGTCCGAGGCAGCAGAATCTTCTCTTTGTGACTAACTAAAAACATAATCTACAAGGGTATGGATAATTTCAGCATACTGTCTAATGTGTGAAATTATAGACTAGTTGAAATTAATGATCAGTGTAGCAGGATTTTGTGCAATATGGCTATGGGTTGTTCATGCTATGTCATCTAAGAACAATATATTCTATTGTCAATCTTTTATTTTGTTTTCTTTCTTTTCCTTTCCTCCCTTGTCTCCAGGAGACCAATTAATTTTTCAAAGGTAATATACAGAGATTTCAAGAGCATTTACTTTGGCACAGTCTGTGCCCCTTTGTGGTCTGGCTGACAATAAAGCTAAAATTTGTTTTGTAATGAAGGTTCCAGTTAGACTGGAATCCCTTTGAAGTCCCTGCAGTTTGCTGTTGTGAGAGCTCAAAATATTATTTGACTACAATAAAACACTCTCTGTGTTATCAAAATATGGTGCACATTGAACTGTAGCAACTCACAGTGACTGAATTCTTTTTGGAGATGTCTACCACTAGTGGAGCCTGCAGCACAGAAAGAAATGCATTTCTCCCTATTCATTTAGAGTATAATCCTCACTGGGAGCCTTTCATGGATCTGAGCCTCCCCAAGGTCAGTACCAGCAAGTGTGGGAGCAGAAAACAAATCTGAAAAGTGGCATTAGCCAGGTCACACTTACCTAGCTGATAATTATGAGAGAGTTCCATGTCAGTTGTTCTAAAGGTTTGGCTTCTCTTGCATCAGCTGACCTAAATTATTTAATGATGTTGTCACCTCTAAATAAATATAGGCATTGTCCTGCTCTCTATTTATATTTTAAAACTCTTTCCCATCCACCCCCACAGCCTGGAACAATTCAGGTACCACAGTAGAACAGGTGTCAGAAGCTAGTGCTCACCAGTTTAGAGCCAGAGCTAAGTGGGGCTTCATACAAGCTCCACGGTACAGTGCTCTCAGGAAAGAAGTGTTTGGGAACTACTGTCTTAAGCTTTCCACGTAAGAGTCTCAGCCAAATGGTCTTCCTTTATCATCACAGTGTGTTAGAGAATAATCTGTGTGTATATGTGCGTGTGGATGTGTGCATTATGTCACATAAGTCTTCTGAGAAGCACTTTTCAGTGAGGGTCATTTTACCAAATGGCACTCATTTAATCAGTGTTTTTTCTTTGACATCTTATCCAGGTATCTGAGTATATCATGGTACATACTTTCCTTAAAGAATAATGCCTGACTTCATAATGTTAGGTGCACAGCTGTGCTATGTTCCATTGTGTGTATAAATAAAAGGACTTAGGGGCTTGTTTGTGGAGTGCTTGTTTCTTTCTAGGTTGGAGGACAACTTGTGTCAGTTCTGTGCTTCCACTATGTGGGTCTAGTGATAGAACTCAAGCCGTCAGGGTTAGCAGCAAACACTTTGACCTCCTCAGCCATCTAGCTAGCCCATGTCTAGGATTGTTAATGATAGAAGAAATGCCTGAGAAAATATTTTGGCACAGGAAAATTCCTCCTTATAGAAATTATAAAAGGATCATACAGAAAAATAATTAGAAAACTCATTTTAGTTCTCTTAACTCTTTAACTGAAATTAAAATGTATAAACCCTGTCTGTTTGTTTTCTGTCCCACCCCTGCCTTGTGTGTTACTGCTGAGTCACAGCAAAATGGTGCCTTCCTTTATCGGCACGGTGTGTTAGAGAGAGAACACTTTGTATGTACATGTATTTGTCCAAGTTGCATTAAGTTAAGGACAAAATGATACCAAAAGTCCTCAGGATGCTTCAGGCTTCAGTGCAACAGACATGGAAGCATCACTGTCCCCTCAGCAAAAGAAGAAAGAGAAACAACCGAAAGTCACAGCCCTTCCAAGAAACACCAGAAAATCAAGGTTGCACAGCAGACCTCCACCCTAGCTGGAGAAATGCATGCCCCCCCCAGAGAGTTAGATCTTACCCAAGACAGCAGCTACTCCTGAAGCCAGCAGGAGCCCTGGCAGGCCAGTGGTTGTGGACTAATGAAACACTGCTTTCTTACCAGTTTCTCAAGGTAAAGATCATTGGGGGGAAAAAAAAACCTTCTCATGCCTGAGGCAAGAAGAGAAGGAAAGTAATCATACACACACTCGCACGCGCGTGCGCGCGCGCACGCGCGCGCGCACACACACACACACACAGCCAGAACTCCTTAACAACAGCTTTCCCTAAAAGAGAGATCTACCACAGCCTAACTGACCTGAAGGAAGGCAAACATCAGCTTCAGCCTTATTCCTGAATGTTGAAAAAAGGGAAATCAAATAAAAGGGGGAAACAAAAACAAAGACACTGTAGGAAAGTGTAGCCTCTGTCAGGGTTGTATTCAGCAGTAAACACAGCCTAACTCCTGGACCTCACAGGAATTGACTTGTTTGCCTCAGTGTCTCAGTCTAAATACACCACTCTGGCTTCTGACTATGGGCCTGCTAAAAGGCAATAAAGACAATGTAAGAGGCAAAGCAATCATCAGAAACAGACTCACCTATAAAAGCATTATCAAATCTGGACTTTAAAATTGTTACTATGATTATATACTAAGCTCTGTGAAGAAAGAGCTGGGGACCGTGTGTAAGAACAGGTGGGCAAGTAAACAGAAAAGTGGGAACCAAAAGGTGATATCACAAATAACAGACATTTCACAAAAAAGTGACAAATGCCCTAAGTGGGCCCATGAGGACACTGCCAAAAATGTGGGAACTGAAGGCTTGTGAATAGAAACTTCTAGTATTTCAAAGCAAACAGAAGAAAGGAGAGAACAGCAACAACAAAAATCTAAGAGAGTAGAAGACGTACAAGAGGTGTAACCCAGGCATGGTATGTGACATTTGTAGAATAGTTCCATCAACAAAGTGAAAAATAGATTCTCTTCAAGCTCACATGCCATTTCCACCAGGATAGATGACATTCTGGGTCATAAAATGAGCTCTAAGAAATATAAAAGACTAGAAATCAGCTGATCTATGCTATCAGACAACCATGGAATAAAACTACAAATCAATAAAAGAAATATAGCTGGACACTTTTAAAAGATTGTTGATTAAATAACATGATCAGAGGAATATCAAGAGAGATCAGTTTCTACAAAATTTTAAACTATTCAAAATGCATGGGATACTGCAAAAGCAACTTTGTCAAAAGTCACATATGAAATAGGTCATTTGAATAAGCCTGTATTTATAAAAGACATTGAGTTGAGAATGAACAACCTTCTAACACAGAAAGCAATAAGCTAAATGACTTCACTGCTGAATTCTACCAGGTCTTTGAAGAAGTTGTACACATTTTTTTTTACCATCTCTGTCAGAAAATAGATATGGTTGGAAACTTTCTAAGTTATTGTAACCTAGTACTGAACCAAAGAAAGAAAGGAAATTTTTAGCAATATCTATCAAAAACATAGGTGTAAATTTTTCAAGTCAAATTTAGCAAATCAATACAACTTTATATAAGAAAAATATTATATATCATAGCATAGCAGGGTTTCTAGTTATATAGGCCCTCACTGGAAAATAGGTCAGTAGGTTAAAGAAGAAAAATCATATGCAAAGAGAATATGCAAAACATGTGACTAAGTCAAATATCTAATGATAATTTTTTAAATCTCAATGAGTTAAGAATATAGGATACTTCCCTTAACATTCTATAGATCTTTCTATAAAAATATAGCTAACACTTGCAGGCCTGACAGCCTGAGTTCCAGAATTTCCAGAATGTATTTGGTGGAAGGAGAGAACAGACTTCCACAGGTTGTCCTCTGACCTCCCCTTGCATGCCCATGTCCATTTGCAGTAATATAGAAAAATTAAACATAAATGTAAAAAGATGAAGAATAGGCAAGGGTATCCTTTTTTACCACTAATACTCAACATTGCAGCAGACATCATTGGCAATATAGTAGCATAAGAAAAAGGAATAAACATTATACAGACTGGGACGGGAGAAATTACACTGTCTTTGTTCACAGATAGCACAATGGTCTCTATAGAAAATCTTAAAGAATTCTTGGAATTCATAGAGAATTTTAACAAGGATCATTTATTTTCCTGTATTCCAGTAACAAACAAGTACAACTTAAAATTTAAAACGTAATTTACATTAACACTGTAAGTGGAGAAATATTTATATCTTAAGTTGACATATGTATAAGGTATATATAAGGAAATATACAGTGTTCTAATAGAGTTAAAGATGGCCTATATATAAGGAAATATACAGTGTTATAATAGAGTTAAAGATGACCTAAATAAAAGGAGGGAAGTTCCATAATAATGATAGAAAAACTCAGTATTAATAACATACTGTTGAGACTTTTTGAGACTTGAACTATAGATTTCATTAAATACCAATCAAAATCATGATAATAATTTATGGATTTTAATAACTGATAACAGTTTAAATAGAAAAGCATAAGTCCCAAAATAATTAACACAGTATTCTACACAGCAAAATCAGAAACTGGGACTACTTGACTTTAAGACTAATCATAAAACTAAGTTGATCAGGACAAGTTGGTACTGGTAAAAGCACAAATAAAAAGTAAAAAGAAACTTAGATTCATACACATCCACTCAGCTGAACTTTGACATAGGAGAAAAGGTAACCAAATAGAAAAAGAGTGGGCAATCATTTGAATACTTGTACTTAGACCAGTTGGACATTCACATGCAAATGATGAGTACAGACACAATCCTTATGTTGTTTATGAAACAAACTGAAAATGTATCGTCGATCTAAATACAGCAACTAAAAAGCTTCTAGGAGGTGATATAGGAGCAAAATCTTGGGTTTGGGTGGTGACATTTACAACACAAAAAAGCACTGTTTCTAAAAGAAAGGCTGAGAAATGAAAAGTCAGTGAATTTTAATCCAGAATACTTAATACCACCAAATTTGGGATGAGATGTGTGACAATAAGAACTCTCATCCAGGCCAGGCGGTGGTGGCGCACACCTTTAATCCCAGCACTTGGGAGGCAGAGACAGGCAGATTTCTGAGTTCAAGGCCAGCCTGGTCTACAGAGTGAGTTCCAGGACAGCCAGGGATACACAGAGAAACCCTGTCTCGAAAAACCAAAAAAAAAAAAAAAAAAAAACCTCTCATCCACTGCTGTTGACTGATGCAAAAATGATGCAGCCACTTTGTTGAAAAGCTAAATGCTTTATCCTCCAAAACACAGTTGTGCTGATAGGTAGGTAGATGTCCAACTAACTGTATTACAACTAATCTCCATGTAAAGACCTATACATGACCTCTATAACAACTTTATTTAAAATTGACAAGTACTAGTAAATGCACTTGAAGGTCACCTTCTATGACCAAGAGGATAAACTATGTTCCTAAAAGGGAATGTAATTCATTGATAAGCAAATAAGATCAAGGCAAAGCATGGCAACACAATCTGGCACGTAATCCTAGCACACTGGAGGCAGAGACTGAAGGATCACAAGTTTGAAGCCAACTTGAGCTACATGCTCAAGTGGTATTACTCTGTCTCAAACAAACAAAATCTAGTTTCTTAGTATTATTAAATATAATATTAGCTAAAACTGTTTTGTTGATGGTTTCCAAATTTCCTGAGAATATTTTAAAGATTACTGGTGATGTACTACATTAATTGACTGAGTTGTCAATTGTTTTTAAAAAAAAAGAAGAAAAAAGAAAGAAGAAACCATGGGAGAACATAACTAAGAGAACTACTATTCCTAAGAGAAACTGGTCTACGAAGGCTATATACTATATGTTGCCAGCTATATGCCAAGACAAAACAAGATAAAATTAAAAACTAATGGTTGCCCAGATCTAGGGGAGGAGGGAGGGACAAGATGAACAAGCAGCATGGTGCTATTTGAGGCAGGGGCACTTTTATACGTGAGATATGACGTCATATATCAAAGCTCTCAGAATTGTGCAATAAAGAGTGAACCCATATAAGCCATGAACTTAGTTAAAAGAATGCATTAACCTTGGCTCAGCAGTTGCAACAAACATGATACAATTCCAGATGTTCACTATACTAGGAACTATGCCAGGACAAGGGGGAAGGAAAGTGCAAGAAATGTGCTTTTGGTGTAGTTGTTTTAGAATTGAATTTCTATTGTGTGGAGGTATGCCTCTGTGGGGAGGCGCTGAGGGGGGAGGTATCACAGCACCTATGTAGAGATGAGGGACAGCTTTGTAGAGCCAGTCCTCTTCCACCACCTTTAAGAGAATTCTGGGTATCAAACTCAGGTTGACAGGCTTACATGGCAAGCACCTTCACTGAATCATCTTGCTAGCCCTCTATTCTCTGTGGTAATTCTTTTATAAAGCTCAAGATTTACGTATGCTTTTAAAAATGATTAATCACTGTGATAAGATAGATGAAGAGAGATTACAAAGAGAAAGAATCATCCTGACAGTGAAGTAGTGGAGAGGGGAAAGTGGGCCTTAAGCGAACCCCTGGCATCATCATTTCTGGGGACTCAGAGGGTGCGAGTCTGGAGAGGCCTCATTATGGCAAGGGTAAGCAGACTGGTTGGCCTGAGAAGAAAATTAGAGTCACTGTTAGTCAAACAGGAGAGTCCCCTCCTTGCCGAATCCTCAGTTTCATTTGTTTTCACCAAAGTTCAAGCCGGTGGTAGGTCTGCTTGATCTTCTGCCAGCTGCAGTTGGCTGATGAATGGCTTATTCTGTGCTGCATGTAAAAACATGGACTGAGGAATTGGGTGGTACTTAGGAATCCCTGCTGAAATGGGGTTACTAGGTAAGCGGAGCAGGCAGTGTTGTCTTTCCTTATGCATACAGAATGGATAGAATCCTCCTCTGCAGCCTAGTGGCAACTCCACCTTCTATCCAACATGGCAGAGAGAGCATCATGGGACAGTTTCCTTAAAAGGGATCAATAAGAGAGCAGCATGAAGCAAGCCACATAAACTAAAAATGCAGGCCCAACATGCGTGCCACTAGTGTTTAAGTGCTCTAGAGGTGCCATTTTAGTAGAAGGGACCCTGCCTTCTAGGAATATGCTGCCTCACCAGCTGACAGTGAATTTGTTCCTCTCTAACCCCAAGTCCCCTCACTGACCTCATTTTAGGGTTTCTTATCTCCCAGCCTTAGATTTCATTTACTAAGGAAAGCATGAATGTACTGTGTCAGAAATGGTAGGCAGATAATTTTATACAATGTCAGACTTTATAACAGCAACAATAAACATACAAACTTCATCAAAGTCATTGGCTCTAAATCACCAAGCACTGCTGATTTTGTTTGATAGACATGGGCATTGACAATCAGTAGTTTTGTTGTTTTTTTATTTCAGTTGTAATTATTCTCAGGTTATAAGTTACATTCATACACTGTATATGTCTCTCTCTGTGTCTCTGTCTGTCTCTGTCCTGTCTGTGTGTGTGTGTGGGGGGGGGGGGTGTTACAGAATAGCTAAGGAAGGACTAAAGAGACCTTAAATTTTAGTTGGGCTATCTTCAAGTCAGAAGTACACTCCCTTGGGTTGTAGAGGACCAGAGAATAAGTTTTGCAGACTATAGGCACAAAGCTATTCAAGACAGAGTTGTCACGTACAGTTGCCTTGTGTGCCAAGCAGTTTTAAGTGTCAGTCTGAAGTAAGCTGATTATCATAGGTATGAGAAACTGTTCACATGCTAGAGTCTAAAGACAAAGGCGCAGATCCTTCACTGTGGGATTTTTGCTGATGAAGGCTCATGATACGTGACCAGGTGGCAGGTCAGTGTGCCACAGATGTGTACCACATCTGTCTTGATGTTTGTTTATAATCCCAGGTGAGAGTGTTACAGCTGGTGATCGATACACTCATGCTTTTAATATGACTTGATATAGTCATAGGTGTCATTGGCATATTGGTGTGTACCTCCTGTTGTGCTGACAGATAGTGGTTGTTTACTTGAGTAAACCAGATGCAGCACTCTTTCTTAGATGTACTTACTCTTAAAATGGAGTAACTGGGATCAAAACTATTATATACATCCAGTAACCCAAGGCAGAGTCAATGTACTCTCCTCTCCTCACCAGCCAATATGAAATGACTCCTTTTACACTTTATCTGTAGGATGGATATTGTGGCAGAAAATGTCTGGCATGGAATTAAAATTAATTGCTACTGCTATAGAAACTACACAGAATACTGCTTATGTTTCCGTATGCCTACCCACACCTTCATAAGCTGCTCACAAACTGCTATTCACCGCAGCCACCCACCTTTGCTACTTTCCCTTTGTTTCCACTCCATTTTTGTCTCTCAGTTCCCCCTCCTTTGCCTCCCAGTTCTCCCCTATCTTTTGTTGTCCTATCTACCTTGTCATTCATGCATCACAATTTGGACACTGGTCCCATTTATTATCTAGGAAAACCTGGTACAACAGTGGCTTTGAGTTAGCTAATACTATGCAAATTAGCCCATACTCATCATCATCAAGCCACAGCATGGTTATGTGGAGGATTCTAGTGTAGGAAAAACTTTGTTTCTATAGAAAAACAAAGAGTAGTATATAATGTTAGAGCTGTGACCTTGTCAATGGTGTTCATTTATCATATTCACATTTAGGAATTGCCCTAATGCTTGGCAGCAGTAAAATCAGTGTTTTCATATATTTTCTTGTGGACTGTACTTACATATGTTTGTGATGATGTCCCCTTCATCAGTACCCTCTGATAGTAGGTTGGCGGGCGGTGATACTGTTCCAGGACCGATTCCACAGGGAAGGCATTCACTTTCTGGTCATTATGGAACTTCAAATAGATGAATGGCCCCACAGGAAAGCTGCCTGCACTTGCTTGCTTACTCCAAACAGTTCATGAGTAAAATCAGCCTTTTAAACACATGTGCCAACATGCATATATCTGTAACCTCCATACAGAGTGACAAGTCTACCTGCCATCAGGCTCAGGCAGGCTGGCAGGTCTGTTGGTCACAGGTTGCTAAGAAAGGCAAACTCAGGGTGTCTGATTGACACCTTGGAGCAGTTGTGAGGCTTGGGGCGTCTTCACAGGTTCCTCTGGTTCATAGGATAGCAGATCTTTGCCTTATGAAACCCCTCTCTCCCCCACTCATGTTCCACCACTGCTAAGAGGTAAGCAACCTGGAAACGAGCTGCATCTACTAGAATTTCAAAAAGCCCTGGAGCTATGTGGTGACAGCAGAGCTCTGAGCAAGAGCCCGCCCCGGCAGGCAGCACGAGGGAAAGATGAACAACTTGTAAGAGGTGTGGCTCATTGTATCCTGCCTCAGAGCAAGAGTCTTCATGTTTTCAGAGTGAAGATGCATTGTTTTAAGATGTACTAGGTACTTACCCCAGGCATTGGTGTGACCTGCAGATGACTTCAGCTTTTGGAATTGTGGAATGTAGAATGAAAACTAAAAATATAGCTGTAGACAAAAGACTCAAGAGATGGTTATCTCCAGTACTAGTGAACTGTTCTTCCCCAGAGAAAACTGTGCTTGCAAGATAGCTTTATTAGCTCTTCCTTATAAGTGTCTTTCTTATCATACCACCTAGAAGATATTCTAAATTTTTATGTTAATATAATTTTTCTCCATTATTCCAGTATAAAGAAACTGCCTTCATTTAAAAAGTATTCAATGAAAACATCCTTCAACTGGGTTTATGAAGACCTGGATTCCATCCTCAGAACTCATGAAAAAAAATAATCTAGGCATGGTAGGATACCTTTGTAGGAACAGCACTGGTGAGACAGAGTCAGGCAGGGCCCTGAGGTTCACTGTCCAGGTAGCCTAGTCTGATGGATAAGGTCCAAGCCAAGTGAAAGACCTTGTTTCAAAAAACAAAGAGGAAGGCACTTAAGGAATGACAACCTCTGGTCTCTGCATTGCACAAGTATACATATGTGTGAGTGCAAACTTGTTATGCTTGTATGTGCCCATGCATACATGTGCACAAATATAAATACACAAAAAAGAAAGAGAGGAGTAGGGAGAGAGAGGGAGAGAGAAAGAGAGGAAGAGAGAGAAGGAAAAGAAAAGGAGGCCTAAGCTAAGGGTATTGTTTAGGGTAAATCATTTGCCTATCATGTGCAAAACCCTGGGTTCCATTTCCAACACTTCCCAAAAGAAGAAAAAAAAAAGGCCTTTATTTGCTATACCTTAAAAATACAAATCCCATATTCCAGCTTGAATTACTCTTCAGTAGAAAAGCTTTATCTTCTTACCAGAAGTTTGTATGTGCAGTCTTCTCAATGTTAGACTACATAAAACAAATTGAAACAGTGTTTTTTAGATAGGCACTATATATGCCTAAAATATAAACATTCAGGAGGATCTCAGGTACCAGGCCAGCCTAGGCTACACAGCAAGATCATGTGTCAAATAAAAACACTTAATTTGGAAATAGCTCTTTCAAATCAAGACAAGAAAAATACTGTTCATTTATTATTCCTGAAAAGTGTGTGAAGTGTTTACAGTCAGTGAATCCTTTCTTTCCTCATCTCAACAACACCCAATCGTGCCAGCAGAGAGAAACCCCCATACTTCCCTGGGCCACATTAGACTGCCCAGTCCAATCCTGAGATGAAACATATAGCACAACTCTTACTTGATTCTTCCAGGAGACAGGGATATTACTCTAGATCACCTCTTTTTTTTTTTTTTTGACACCAAAGCCATATTTCTGAAGCCCCCAGCTCCCAGCCCACCATCTTCAATCCCTGGGAGGCTTCCATGTGCTTTTATACCACACAGCCACTGTGAAACAGTTGGCAGTTCTTGAAGTCATACCTTCAATTCCAAATGAAGGCTTTAGAGAGCCTAGAATGTGCTGTAGAATTCCAGGACTCATTCTCAGTACTACTCATAAACGTGTGTGTGTGTGTGTGTGTGTGTGTGTGTGTGTGTGTATGTGTGTCTTTGTATTATTCACAAAATGCATTTTCCTCTAAACAAATGGTTCCGATGCTTATTAAATTAGAGTCTATCGGAGTCAGAGCTGTAAAAATTATCATTTGGAAAGTCCATCAGGAGAGAATTTGTGTGATGATGTCATGGAATCAGAACTGCAAGCCTGAAAGAACCTAGGATATTTTCTCCTCTAAATTCACAGAGGTAAGGAGTCCTTACTCCAGAGAGGTGCCATAATCTCCACAAACCCTGGTAGCCATGCCTAGAACCCAACTTTG
Organism: Mastomys coucha; assembly: GCF_008632895.1. Classification (NCBI taxonomy): domain Eukaryota; kingdom Metazoa; phylum Chordata; class Mammalia; order Rodentia; family Muridae; genus Mastomys; species Mastomys coucha. The sequence continues at coordinate 36,034,286 of NW_022196913.1, read as the reverse complement.
CATTGACCAGGCTGAAATAGAGATCTCCTCCCTCCTCAGAGATTAGAATAACTGTTTTGTTTTTTGAAACAAGATATCACTTAGGTAGCCCAGGTTGTCCTTGAACCTACCTCAGCTCCACAAGTGTTGCTAGTATAGGTATGTGCAACTATACCTAATGTACAGTATTTCTAGTGGGGCAGCAAGACCTGACAGTTTCTTAGACCTCAGTATACCATGTTAAGGTGTATAAAGTTATTTACAAATTAGAACAATATGGACTTAAATTAGAATTATCTCTCTCAAGTCTGTGATTCTTACTGATTCCCGTGTGGCTAAGGTTTGACAGTATCCCTCTTGGCAACTCACTGGCTTTGTTTTTCTGCATTCCTTCCCCACCCCCAATCTGGGAGATTTTGAGACATGGTCTCACAGTGTGGTCCTAGACCTCACTTTGTAGATCAGGCTAGCCTTGAACTTGAAGAAATCCTCCTGGCTCTGTGTCCTGAGTGCTGGGATTAAAGACATGTATCACCACCAATACTTATTTCTGTTATAAACAAACATACAAAATGTATAAAATGTATTGTTATTATTTAGATGAATTTATAACTGACCTCTTAGAATCGGGGTTTCATTCCTGAAGGAAAAAAAAAAAAGGAAGGAATGAAACTGGTTCCCCTCCCTCAGCCACTATTGATTGTCTGTAGCTCTTCATCAAAAGATGGAGCCTTGTGGTCTTTGCTGGCAGCTATACTTCTAAAGGCCCATGCTTCTAGTATTCATTAAGACTTAGATATAGGGATTGTGTTATGGATGTCCCTTTTGGAGCTGGGCACCCCACAATTACTTGTTCTCTGCATTATGAATAGTTGTTTCTACCTTGTTATGTACGATGGGGTCTCTTACTGAACCTTGAGTTTACCAGTTTGCTTGACTGTCTTGGCTGTGAGCCTCTGGGATCCTGTCTTTGCCTTCCAAGTCTGGAATTATAAGCATTCAGTGCCATGCCCAGCTTTTTATGGGTGCTTGAAATTTAAATTTAGGTCCTAATGTTTTTGCATCAAGTACTTGATGAAGTACTGGTGAAGTACTGACCCATCCCCAGCTCCCCATTAAAGTATATTAATTTTTACATCATTAATATATTCTAAAAAATAGTAGAACATCTAAGTTCCTTTTTACTTAAATAGTTCTGTGGGCTAGGAGTACAACTCGGTGGTAAAATGCTAACCTAGCATGCATCAGGCCCTGGATTTGATGATGCCTATTACCAAAGACAAAAAAAGATAATTATTAACAAATAAATAACCAGTCACTCACTGCCTTCATCTATCCCAGAGGATGTGTATAGACCAGACAGTATAGTCAGTCCTTTGCACTGTGGGAAAAAGTATGGTGGCTTTATCTAAAATGCACAAATAGAAAAGAGTTCCAGTCTTCATTACAAAGAAGCTTAACAAAGACTGAATATTTTTCATTCCTTTACGTGTCCCAATTACATTTTTAATAGCTACCTTAGAGTACACATTAGAGAAAAAAAGAAAATAATATAAAATGCATTTTTAAAAATGAAAAAGTATTTCAGACCACCTTCTACCCACTTGTAGATTGCCATTACACCAACTAGTCCCCAGAAAGAACTGTCACCATCAATTTTTCATTTTTAGAGGATTCTAATTCTTTCAGCATGTTCATATGGTTTTATAAAGCCCCAGATGCCCAGCAAATCCCCTTGGTGTTGTAAGACAAGATTGCTGTTAAAAAATGTTTAGGCTTAGTCAGCTTCTTCTTGCTGCTGACTACATGAGGGGCTCTGGGAAATGGTGTTTATACTAAGCTCAAATTGATAGGGCAAGTTTAATGCAATTGGGTCAAAGGTACAACTGCTTAGCTGGTCTCATCAACCACTCAGGTTTCGGCATGGGTTTATAAGGAGAGGTCTGTAATGATAACATCTGGCTGCTTGAGTTTGACTGTGTTTTGCCTGCCATGATTGAAGGGAATTTAATGGTGAGGAGGGGGAAACCTAAGGCAATTTTATTCTTGAGTTATGGTTCCAGATAGAAAAGGCAAAACAGAAGACTTTGATCCACCCAGGTCTGGCCGTGGAGCAGTTTGTTGATGAGATTTGCTTCTTCCAGCTCCACCTCCTTCCTTGAAGGCAGCCAGCATCCCTGCTAGGACAGGGGCAGGGTTGGTGTGGATATAACTGCCACCCCGCTCTTACTACCCTACTCAAACTCCTCCTTCATGACAGCTGTGTGGCTGAGCTTTGCCTCATGACTCTTTAGGGACTCCAAAGCTATGTATGCTCAGTAGAAGTCACAACCCTGCTCCTTAGGATGCTCTATAAATATCGCTGACCAACAGGGAGAGCTGCTTACATAGAATGCTGGACAGAAAATGAATAGGTAGTGTCTGTGTGTTCGTGCTGTCAAGGAAAAGAAGCTTAGAAGTTAGCTCCCAATCTCAACCACCTTTCTCATTAGCTTGCTTACAGCCAGGAATACAAGGATACTGTGGTCTCAAGAACTAAAACAATGAGTAAATATGCCATAAATCTTCACTAGATGTTTAAAGACTTCTTTACTCTGAGTCATTGACTGTCTGAATAATTTTTTTTAAGTCTGCAAGAACATTCTTGTAAAATAGGGAAATAGACAAATTATTAGTCACTGTTTTTGTCACTGTGACCACAATACCCAACAGAAGCAACTTGAGGGAGTAAAGATTTATTTGGGTTCACAGTTTCAGAGTTTCAGTTCAAGTCTGGGAAAACAGAACAGAGTAGTTCAGTTCATGGAGTTAGGCATGTGGTGAAGACTGTTCATGTCAAAGCTCTACTTTTAATGATTTATCACTGCCAGCTAGCTAGTCCTCACATCCTAAAAGGCTCCATGGCATCCCAAAAAAAGCACCACCAACTAGAGAACATGCATTGAAAACATGAGCCTGTGAGAGACTTCTGATTTAAACCCTAACAGCATACAAAGATGAGACCATTCACTAATTCTGAGCATGTGTCATATCTTCTCCAGACAGGAAAGAAGGCCAACCTGCTTGAGCTTCATGTGAAATAAAAATGATGCAGAGGAGAGTGGGGCAGAGGGCATTGTACTGAGGCTGTGGGGACCTTGAGATAAACATTGAATGTTCTCTCTAGTACCTAACAACTTCCTGTCCCTTGAGGAGTCACAGGGCATTTGTTCTTATACCTATTACAACAGGTATAAGAACAGACGTGCAGTCTGTATGCCAACTATATACTTGTCCCTGTGAGTAGGAGAGACAATAGTGATGATATATATGAAAGCCTTCCATAGGTTGGATACCCTGCCTGCATGGTGTCAATACAGCTGCTCCATTGATAGTCTGTGTGACTGTTAGCATATCATAGATCCTTAACACCTCCAAGGGAGCAGAGTTTTAAATGTCTCCACACAGAAACATTCCCCTATTGTGGGCCTCAAATTAACTGGACATCCTAAATCCAAGTGTACCAAGCTATTTAGATGAGGCATATTTGGGGCTGTATAGCCATAGTCTAAGATACTATTTAGAAAGTAGGAACTTTTTCACAGAGGCAAGAATGATAAAATATCACCATGTATCTGTCTGTCTGTGTGTCTGTCTGTCTGTCTATCATAAAAACAGCAGCTTGTGGAAAGGGATGAGTAAGAGGAATGAGAAAAGAAAGGGGAGAGTAGTGGGGGGGCAAGCATGAACAAAGCACAATTGCATATATGAAAGCATCATAATGAAACCCATTGTTTTGTATACTGACTTTTAAAAATACCAAAAAAGAAAAGAAAGTAACTCAGTTAATTTTATATGTGTGATTTGTCAAATCAATTATGAAGTGTTACTTATTCTTTTTCCCCAAAACAGCTTAAGGGATCTTCAGAAATTTTTACAGGATAAGAATCTACTCAGGGAAAACCAATAAAGTCTGCATTGGCTTGGCCATGAGATTTTTGATCATCATGGGTTTCTTTGACCCTCAGGCTTCCTGTTTCAACTGCTTGCTCCCCTTTGATCTTACTGTCCTGTGTGACCAAGCATGGGGGTGGGGGTCTTATGTGACATTTACTTCCATGAGAACTGAGATGAATGAGAGGAGTGACTATGTCTGTAAATGAGACACCCACTACAGCTTTAACCTGCTTAATAAGAAGGAATCTGCAGGCAGGCGAGATGGCTCAGCAGGTTAAGGTGCTTGCTGCCAAGCCTAGAGATCAAGCCATGATCTCTAGGACTCACAAGGGAAAATGAGAGAACAGACTCCTGCAAGTTGTCTTCTGACTTACATATCTGCCCCCACCCCCATGTTCCCCCCAAACACACACATATAAAAAAATAACAAATAATAGAGTGATCTACCTTCAGGCTCTGTCATATTGGAGCATTTGAGCCTTGTGTAAATTACTCCCTTTGCTACTGTGGTTTCAGGCTTAAAAATTGGGTTGGGGGATGCTAATATCTAATGTTTAAACATAAAATTTAATTTGGAAGAAAAGCAATAAAGACTTCACAGGCAGTATGAGATTTTCATGATCTCATTGATAGCAAGGATATGACAGTAAAAACATTTTTTAAACTGAAGTTAAAATTGTCTTGAATATGTAATTAGCACATTTTACTTCAGTAGTATGCATCACAATCCTATACCCATGACCCATGTGCTATGTAAATATACATATATCCCTCTGTACACACAGTTGGCTTTACACGTTTCTAACACCCTTGGACAGGCCCAATTCATGAAACGGGCAGCTGGCAGTTTATCTTTGACTGCTGTATAAGGTTCTGCATGTGTTTAATGGCACACAAAATGAATAGCCACTATGACTTTAGGTAACACTGAAAGTAAGAGTAAAATATTCATTTAAGAGTACAGACAGTCCTTCTTTGTTAGTGTCCCAGCCAACAAAAGCTTAGGTGATATTATTAAGTATTTGCCAAGATTCCTTATTGATAATAATGAGTATAAGACAGGGTGTTTGAGAAACTTGGCCAGTATGTGGGACTTCCTTTTCTCTCACTGGTGGTCACATATTGTTAATGCAACAAGCAATGTGATAGAGAAGGATACATGTGTTTGCCTTGTTTATACAGTGGCTATTGCCTGAAAACCCAGAATGTGTGTAGATTCGGGGTAATGTTGCTGTCATGGAAATGCCCCCTTAACTTAGGAAGCTACAGGCATGAGAGAGGCTTGCTTTGCAGTGAGGAGATGATAGTTCAGCTTCTTTTGAAGGTACTTTGGGAAACTTCCCTTGAGTCGGTCAGAAGAGAAGGCAGTAGGGTTTGGGGCCCCACAGTTTAGGCTGAAGCAGACCCATCAAGGGAAGCAGCAGCAGCCTCTGAAGCCAGCACCCTCAGCCTACTTCCTAGTGCTCCAGCTGTAGAATTCTCATAACCTCCTCCTTGGCTAGGCTTTCCCAGAAGCCCCAGCAAATATTTCAAAGCTGTTGAAGTTGAAATTCTCTCCCTTCCTTTCTGTGAGATGTTAAGTGAAGCTGCACTCAGATCTCAGATTCCCTATATAAGCAGTAATTTCTTTTTTGTTGTTGTTGTTGTTGTTTGTCAAGACAAGGTTTCTTCATAGCCATAACTGGCTGTAGACCAGGCTAGCATTGAATTCGGAGATCCATCTGCCTGTGCTGGGATCATAGGCTTAAACCACCATGCTCTGAGCAGTAAACTCTATGAACACAAATCCTTTTTTTTTTTTTTTTTT
>NW_022196913.1:36020285-36027936 GCF_008632895.1 Mastomys coucha | reverse complement strand
GGTTGTGGAGAAAGAAGAACATTACTTCATTGCTGGTGGGATTGCAAACTGGTACAACCACTCTGGAACACAAATTCTTTAGTTTGACAGCTTCCTAGAGCACTTCAGAGAAAGGCCAAATTTTAAAAAAGAGACATTAAAGCTTTCTTACACTATCCAGGAAAGGGGACAATAGGAGATCTTAGTAAGAGAAATGGAAATCAGTATCCTCTTTCTGACAGTTTCTTCAGAGGGATTTATACAAGCTTCACACCTGAATTCATTCCACAAAAAAACTCTCTCTCATGAGTAGCCTGTGGCCCTCAAACCTAGTCAGAGTATGTGTTGATATGAACAAGCCCCATGCTACCTGCCCTCATTCCCAGTGTGACCAGTGGTGGAACACTGGGATAAAAAGTCTAGCCATTTTCCCTGATTGGAACAGTCTGAATATATTAATGGAAACTAGTTGTTGTGACGTCACCATTCACATCGCTACTCCTTGATATTTCATTGAGTTATACTGAGAGCATTTGACTAGTCCTAAGAATAAACACACCAGATACAGATGCCCTTACCCTCCCACAGCCCTGCCCCATCCCAACTCTGTTCTTAGACCAACACTAGTGATTTTAAAGGGAGTTTTAACCCCTGAATGCCAGCTTGCCAGTCACCCACAGCCACAGTTGCCACCATTCTTTCAGCTGCTCCTAAGTCCACACCTCCCAACTCTTCCCTCCCTGTCTCCAGGGAAATGAGCCATGACACGTAGACTTGATTCTAATGCTATGTTAGCATTGGTCACCGTTGTTTCTCTGGTCTAAGACAAACCTGTGGTGACATTCTCTGGTGGAGCACTTGTCAAGTGCCTGCTACACAGAAAGCCCCCAAGGTGCTACTTCTCTCCCTCCCCTCTCCTGCTCTCCCAGGTCCCTTCCAGCTACCCGGGTCACCACCTCCACCCCCAGTACCCAAGTTTCCAGGGAAAATCTTCATGCCTAGCTCACACTCCCGCTGAGGCCCCCTCTCAGCATTGCCTTCAGTTCCTCAGTGTAGGTTTCTGGTGGTTTGGTTGTGGTTTGCTTTGGCTTTGATGACTCTCAGATAATGAACTTCTTGGGCCCATATTTCCTCCTTTCCTACATATTCTCTTTCCTCACTCACTCACTTTAGGCCTGTCATCTCCTAATCCAGCTGCTGGACTTGTTTGGGTCTTTTCTTCTAGCCAGACATAATGACTTCAGGCTCAAGCAATGCCAACAATCAGTCTGAGCCCCTCTGCTATACCAGGAAAGTCATCTTAGTATGTTTTCACCTCTGTAACAGACTGCCTGAGCCTTGTCCATATATAAAGAATAGGGTTTTACTCCTTACATGGATGGAGTTGGGAAGTCCAAGTTCTTGGGGAGGCCCGTTGTGTCTTCTTGTGCGGAAGCTCCAAACAGTCTGAAGATAGCAAGTGTCCTTAGCAAGCTCATGCTATAACAGCCACTCCCTGGACTGCGGATCAATACATTAATCTATGACTGGGACAATCTACTTATAAGTATTCTGCATTACTCAGTCACCTCCCAAAGGTCCTACCTCCAAATTCCATTAATATGTGACTTTGGGTTTCCAGAAGGAATGCTGGGGTACACTCACTCACTTCATAGCTCGGATGTAGAGGTACTTTGCTGACACTGGTGCTGTCTCTCATGATCCTCATGCCAGTTCTTCCAGGTTAAAATAAGACTAAGGTGGAGTGGAACAAGGCCTGCCAGCACCCAAGGACTTACCCCCTCCCACAGCATGCGGGTGAGTGTCCTGCCTGCGGGCACAGGCTCACCTGTTCTGGGCAGCTGAGCAAGTGAGCCTGCTGACCCGACCATCACACAACCCTGCATGCAGTGGATCAGGTGCTTCTAATTTACATTCCCAGACCCACTCTGGGTTTGTTGTGTGGCCTCAAGCAAGCCACTTAACCTGTCTGCTTCCTTATATGTCAAATAGAGATAATAATACTTAACGACATCACAGGGGTGTAGTGTATATTAATTAATTAATGTTTGTAAAGGGCTTTGAAGACGCTGAGCTGCCTAAGTGTTTAAGTATTCTGATGATAGTCCTTGCTTATGATTAGAGCCTTCCCAGGTTCCTGGACCATCACTCACTGATTACAACCAGGATCTAATAGCACCTGCTGTGCAATCCACACAGGGCTCTACAGCGTTACCCCTGAGAATTAAATCTAAATGGATTTATAATTTGAAAAAGATGTCGTTCAGCCTGTGCCCGAACTCTGAGCCAGTTATGGGGCTTGCTAGCAATTTTCCAGAAGCCAGGAGGACTGCATAGAGGCATTGGCTGTAAATGGTGCTCGCTGTAATTACTTTCATCTTTTATGTGGTGCTACTCAGATAGAGATTGAAAACTGCTTGCTGGGACTTGTGGTCTCCTCAGGCCATATCTCAAGGTCACAGTCGAGGAAAATGGAGGCCATATGGTGTGACCAGCACTGATTTATATACAAATACATGAAATCTGCTAGAAAGAATGAAAGTCCTTAATGTGCTTGTCTTCTAGGCAGCTCTCTGAAAGATTCCAGGTGCTGAATGTGAATATTCTTGACCACTTCTCCTGTGTGGCCACATCTGTCTTCAAAAGCCTTCAGTGCAGCGTTTGGTTTGGATTTTAGATGTACAGCAACATCCTCTATAATATCATACTACCCATATTTCACAAAGCAAGTAAATGGTTTGGATTCAGGTACTAGATAGCTAATGACCAGAATAAAAAGTATCCACTCCCAAATGTTTTTAAGAATTTGGGGTATTATTCATGTGGTCTAGGAAGACATCAAAATCAAAAGCCTTCCCTCACTGGCACATTTGATCACACTTTGTCTTATGAACCTAACCAAAGGCATGGTCCTCAGACATTTTTCTCAGTGGCAAAGTTTTCATTTCTATTCTGCAGGACTATGTGTGGTGTGTACATTAGTTAATGTTTGTAAAAGGTTTCCGAGATGCAAAGCCACCAAAGTTTAAGTATTTACTTACAGAAGGAGATCCCCTTCTTTCTTTCCCTCTTGCCTCTCTGGAGAAATGTGTATTGAAAATATTTTTTCATAAAGCTAAAATGGCTTCTCCAGTTCTTGGTACTTTAGTAGCTCTTGGACATTTGATGATTTAAACCTAATGATGTTATGAACCATACTCTCGAAGGTTTTATATCAAGAATTATCTTATCAGTGGGGCCAACAGGATGGTTCAGTGGGTAAAGCTGCTTGCCTCAGAACCCAGAAAAAGGCAACCAACTTCATAAAGTTGTCCTCTGGCCTACACAAACACATACACAGATACACACACACACACACACAGGATTTCGAAATAAATAATAAAAATGAAGAACTTAAGTCCTAAAATAGACTCCTGTAGCAGCTGCTCCAGTCCTGGTTTTACCTTAAAAGGCTTCTCTAGTCCCATTAGGACCTTTTGGGATACAATCAGCACATACAAGGGTGGCTGGTGAGGCCTGTCTCAGGCTTCTCATCCAGAAGCCATTCCCAGAGGCTTGTTTTCCCGGCACTCTCAGCAAGGGAGAAGTGCATGAAGCAATCAGGTCAGACACATTGTTTTCTTCAAGGTGCCTTGGTACCTGCTTTGAGCATGGCAAGTCCTTTGAGATGGGGAGTAATTGACGCACATGCAGAGCTTGCAACTAAGCTAATTCACTCCAGATTGGCCCAAGCCTGGACAGACTTCCTCTCATAGAATACCACAGAGCACCCAGCTTAAAGACTTCCTTTTCTGGGCAACATGGTAACTTGTTAGGAAAATAAGCTGCCTCTAAATGTGTGTTATATTTTTTAATGAAAATGCAGGCTATATAACAATTATTATGATCTTTTTGCTAGAAGCTGAAGGTTTTTTGCAAGTTTTCTGTTGTTTGTTTGTTTGTTTTAAGGTAACCTAGAGTTTTATTGTAATAACTGTAGGGAGTAAAATATGTCTACCACCTTATGTCCACTTGTTGTGAGTAAAAGAACATTTGTGGGATTGGAAGGAGTCAAGGAGAGAGGAACCTACTCTTGTTGTCACTAGGAGCACCTCCCATTTGACAACCCCTTGGCATCAGCCATCTTGTTCCCACTTTCTTGCTCTCTATATCTATCCCTATGGTCCCCTTCTCTGTCTCAGCAGACACACTGAATGTACTTCATGGGTACAAGACCTAATCACATTCAGAGCCAGGTACCAGTCTGCAATGGAAAGGGTTGTCAAGCTGATCCTCCAGAGTTGAACCCTCACAAGAAAGCCGTGGCCCCAGAGTTATCTAGTTAGAACACTTTGTTAAAGGATCTTATTGTGATAGATGTTCTAAAATTAACTTACTAAATATTTTAGAAGGTAAATGTTTTAAAATTAACTTACAATGATTGCAAAAAAAAAAATTACCAAAGACTATTAAATTGCATGATTGTCTGTAGGAGCTATACAGTAGATAAAACGTTGAACAATGAAGTTGGGGTGGGATCATTTCCAGTCCTTCCAACAGTCCCCTCCACTGACAAGAGAATGCTCACACATCTCTACAACCAGGGGGCTGATTTGCCCCCAGGAGTGAGGACTTCCTTACTAGCCACCAGGTGGCCCTTCACACCCTCAAACAGCTGTCTTTAGAGACTGCTTGGGCTCTCTAGTAAACTAAAGCATATCATGTCCTCTCTGCATTTACTTACCCCAAGCTAGCCCATTGCCTCACCCTTACCTAACCTACCTGGGGACCAATTCTCTAAACAAACCTAGGCCTCCCTGTTCTTTGGGTGTTTTATTCTGTTTTGGTTTTGTTTGGAGTTTTGTTGTTGTTTATTTTTTGGTTTGTTTTCAAGATAGGGTTTTTCTTTGTAACCCTGGCTGTCCTGGAACTCACTCTGTAAACTAGGCTGGCCTCAAACTCAGAGATCCACCTACCCCTGCCTCCCAAGTGCTGGGAGTAAAGTCATGTGCCCCCACTGCCAGGCTTCCTTGGGTGCTTTTAACCAGTAGCCTAGTTAGTGACAATTTATGCAAACAGAGTTTTCATGCCTCAAGATACTCAGACATGGGTACCTCATGTCTCAGAGGAAAGCTGAGCTACATAAAGCCAAGCATTTGATTTTGCATTTGTGTTTGTATATGGTGCTAGAAGTTGAACCTAGCCTCATACATGCCAAATACATATTCTACCACTAAAATTTACCCCCAGGCCTTAAAAAAATATTTTCTTAAAGAGAAGTTGTTATTGTTGCTCACGCTCAGTAGCTGTCATCTGGATGATTATATCATGAATAGGTGACGTATTGAATCAAAACAGGGAGCTCACCGCTCACCTGTCCCATGATGCCATGTCTCCCCTTTTTGCAGGCACCTGTGTGTCTGAACTCTGCTGAGCAGAGATGAGGCTCAATAGCCAGCATTTGGTGAGACTTTGAGCTTTAGTGAACAGTTGAGTGAAATGTGACTGGACAAATGGTAGTTTTATCTTGGAAACAATGTCATTAAAGGGCTGTCATTAAAGAAGCAACTGCCAGATGAACATCGGTATTTCACTCAACCCCTACAAGGAAATAGCACCATATACATTTTCATTATGAAGGATCACAGTGTGTATAAAGTTAGTTCGCGATGGACTGAACAAACAGAAGACAGGCAAATAACTCTGAGAGTCTTTTCATTTAGGATTCAGCGGCACGTTTCCTGGATAATCATTCTGAAATTTATCCACACACACAGCCCTCAAAGTCCTCACCCTGAGTCATTCTGTGAGAATGCTCCAAAATTGCTGGCCCCCTGAAAGGGTGAGTGAGGCCTGACAGAGCAGAAGCCCAGCCTTTTTAACTCTGCTATCCCCAGGACTTACCACTAACTAAAAAAGCAGTCTTGGGGATTTGAGGAAGAATCTAGAATTCCTTTTGTTACACAGGTTTCTTTCTTTGGACATAATGAATAAAATTAATAGACAAGAATTTTCTTAACTGTCCCAGGAGAAAGACAGAGGGAGGGATAGGAATGCGTTGAGTGCAGCCTGCCCGGCTGTCATTCGGGATAGAAATGCCTTACCTCCTCACCATGTGCTGAAGGAATTCTGAGGACAGGAAATCTGGTCTCGCTTCACAAACCTGGGCAGTGAAAAGCCGTGTGAATACCAGTTAATAAATGCCTAAGTCTGCTTTTAACCGTGGAGGGTATCCGTGTCCTGCTTGAAAGCATTCCTAAACTAGTCAATGTTATAAAGTAATAGAGAAAACTGACATCTTTATTGTGGTGTAAGTCACTGTACAGCAGTTATCTACTAGCTCATCTGGTTTTTATGATCCCTGAGGTAGCTGTCATGCAGATCCCACCAGCCATGCCATCCACAAGCTCAGCTTCTCATTTCAGCACCTGCCTAATAGTATAAGCACCACACTCAGTGCTGAAACTAATAGGCTGTCTGTGTGTGTGTGCATGTGTGTGCATGCGCACACACGTACACACACACCTGCACTATATCCTTCTCACTCTCAGCTCTGGGAAACATCCATGAAGCAGATATTTAGCTCTACTCTTGAGACCCAGTCTTCATGCTCATCAGAAATCTGGTGGCTTCAAATATCTGTTTCCTGGTCAGAAACCATGAATCACACAAGAGACCCAGACTCCCAGGTAACTGACATCCATCCTATCAAAAGCAAACCTTAGGTATCCCCTCACCGAGTCCCCTTGGGGATGCTGCATCTGTTCCTCCTTTTGCACTCTTACTCACACACACACACACACACACACACACACACACACACCAGAGGCGGGGAGGTGGTTCCAGCATGGGCCAATGGGAGGTCACATTTCAATCTCTCCTTGTGACTTCTATAGATCACTGTAAAGATAGCTTCTTAAAGGCCTCTTCAGTCCTACTCCAACACAGTGGACAGGGTGTACATGCAGTCCTTTTCCTCCTAGAACATCTCATTTATACAGTATATATCTCAATCTACATCTGGAAGAGTAAACCTGTATTTCATTAAATGATCCCTTCTTACAACCTGTAATAGCTCACTCTCTGCAGAGCTATTTGCAAATGACACCCCTTTTGAGTCTTGAGTTTGTGATTTGTGGCAATAAATCTAGCTGGGGAGTAAAGTAAAATAAAATGGTAATACTTTAAACATTTTCCATAATGGATAAATTAGGGGGAGAAAGAGTTGAGGTATAATTTATCAAGTGATACAGTAAGTGATTCTAGCACTCAGAACTCCTCTGAATTGTACAGTTGTACAGTTCTCTTGGCTGTTGAACCATGCATATCTTGGTACTTACCTCCAGAGCCAAGGCTCAAGAGCAAAACTAAGTTCCTAGAGATAATAATAACTACTCTTCTAGAGTGTAGAGGAACAATGGCTGAGACCACAAACTTCCAAATATGTGTTTTCATTACAGAAATTTTTACTTAACCTCAACTAGAAACAGCTAAGTAGTCTGGAAGAATAAGTTTACTAAGGACAGAAACTAACTGCCATATGTAAATGAAAAGGAAGAGATTCAATTTCCAAAGTCAGTGATACTGTGATAGAGCTGAGTGGGTCTAACCAGCCCCTCTATCCACCATCTCTGTAACTTGGATTGAGTAACCTCTGTCTCTTAATTTTTGGATCTATACCATGAGAGTACAA
>NW_022196913.1:36000285-36015285 GCF_008632895.1 Mastomys coucha | reverse complement strand
GCTACAGAAACAGAGGAGGAGGAAAGGGGTCTCATCTCAAAGCAACATTGCTAGGAGAGACCTCAGATATTAAACTCAACTACGCCACTTTCCAGATAAAGCAAATGAGACCCAGAGAGTCTTGTGAATTGTTCACAGTTGGCCAGATTTGTGAACACTCAGGAAATTACTTTCCAAAAGGGAAGAATAGATTCATCATCCAGGAGACATGCTGTAAAGTTCCATTCAGCTGCATTCAGGGTGTTCTGTCAAGTAGAGCTAGAAAATTCTGTGTCCCTTGGTACCAAGCACCCATACAAAGAAACAAGACATGTTAAAACTTTGTTAAAGGGCTTTTGGGAACATGAAATCTGTGAGACATCTTTGAAGCACAATAAAAATGTTTTGAGACTGTTTTGAAACAACCTAGGGAACTGGCTTTGGGTCTGAGAATGAGTTAGAATGCAGCGAGAGGACAGAAGGACTTGTAATTAGGGAGGGACATTTGGACCTGTGGATTTCCATCTCCTGTGACATGCTTTCTATTGCAAGGTGCAGTTAATGCAGTAGGTTCTGCAGGGACCAAGTTTCTTGTGTATGTAACTAGAAAATCCAAAGCTTGTGATTGAATGGTCTCTGAGAAGGCTAGACTCACACTTTTAATGCTCTTATCATGTGTAAAATATATTAAATTTAGAGTTAAGTTATTATATATTCTGACCTCCAGGATTCAAGCCACAAGTATCAATGGGCTTGTCCCATTTGTTTAAAAGTTCCTGCCAGAGCCTTACAAATACAGAGGCGGATGTTCACAGCCAACCACTGGACTGAGTGCAGGGTCCCCAATAAAGGAGTTAGAGAAAGGACTGGAGAAGTTGAAGGGCTTGAAGGGGGTTGCAACCCTATAGAGAAAACAATATCAACCAACCAGACCCCCCCCCCCCAGAATTCTCAGGGACTAAGCTAGCAACAAAGGAGTACACATGGCTCCAGCTGCATATGTAGCAGAGGATGGCCTTGTCATGCATCAATGGAAGGAGAGATCCTTGGTCCTATGAAGGCTCAATAGATGCCCCAGTGTAGGGAAATTGATGGTGGGGAGGTGGGAGGGGTTGGTGGGTGGGTGGAGGAACACCCTCATAGAAGCAGGGGGAGGGAGGATGTGATAGGGTGTTTCATGGAGAGAGGGAAACCAGGAAAGGGGATAACCTTTGAAATGTAAAGATAATATCTAATAAAAAAATAAAAAAAATTCTGAGGTGACATGAAATGTGCTTTGATGAGTTGTAGCAAAGCTATCTGGAACCCTCCAACAGGAGTCAGCTCATTTCTTCTTGTTCCCCAGGAAGAAATGTTTCTTGTTTACTTCTGAGAGTACACAGCAAAACTACTCAAAAGGGTTAGAAAGGGTTAATGTGGCACACTGTTATGAACCCAGACTATAACAGCTGTTTGCTGTGCAACCTGAAACCTCACATATAAAGAGTATTTTATAGAAACTATCATAGCCATCTTCTTTAAAGTAAAATTTTAAAATGTATATGTTCATAGTTTTAATTTTTTTTCTTAACAATAATTTTATGCTGTTCTTTCCAGTTCTGTGTAGTGTCACATTCACAGCTACCGTATCATGAAATAAAGAGCAGTATAAATTGTGATAGGAGTTACAGACTTGCTGCTTTTTAGATTCATTGTCAATAAGTACTCTACAACATCCAGCAGAAAAGCCAGGAAGCCCTGTGCAGGCCCAGAACCACATTAGCTTTACACTGAAACCAGGAAAATACAGCTATTTTACAAAAAGGATTTGATTTAAAGTTGTTCATAGTTACATTTTATTATTTGGGAGTTGCAATTAGCTAACTGACCTATGAGCTAAAATATTATGAAGCTTAACGTACCTGACAGTTCACCTATGAGTTGAAATATTATGAAGCTTAACATATCTAACAGTTCTTTGTGACTTATTGGTGGAAGAAACCATGCTTTTCCTTGCTTACAGAAAAACTTAATTGTTAATTTCTACCATGTGTTCAAGGCTATGCCTTACAGTGAAAGCAAAGCACAGAACTCTTGTTGGCAGAATTCTGCTGTATTGTTCCTTCGCACCCAGGTTGTATGACACTGATGCTAGTTATGGAATTAGGTCATTCCTCATGGGACAGCACTAGAAGCAGTGTAAAAATACTCGAGTCCAAATAAGTGGGCAACTAAGATCACAGGACACTAGAAAATGTCCTTTGCTAATGAGGTCAGTGTTGAATGTCACACAGAACATCACAATACTTAAGTTGTTACTTCCAAGAACAACAGTGGGAGATCTTGAAAAGAAGGTGCCACAAACCATTGCCCAGATCATGGAACCATAGGCCACATAATCACAAGGAAAGAATATATGTAAGGCCCCCTTTAGGAAGCACAGTCCTATCTCTGAATGCGTAATAAATACAACAGAGGGCTCCTATCATTGGAACCCCTGCAGTTTAGACCACTTGCCCTATGAAGGTAACAAAGAAAGCCAGGCATGGGAGCCTAGGTCACATAGGCTACAGTACTCTAGGAGATGGTAGCATCAGGCTGCCCCTGGAGAGACAGAGCCATGGGGGTAGATGGAGAGGGCCTAAGAGTACATCCATGTCCATCCTGGCCTAAGAAAATTTCTAGACCTTATCAACACTTAGCCAAAATAACGCCCCGTATGCACACTTCTCCCTGCAGCACACTCCCTCTGCTGTGCTGTCCCCTCAGTCACCTCTCACCAGCATCTCATTGCACTGGACTGTTGTGCTTGACATCTGTCTGTTCCCTGCTCTGTAGATCTGGAAATATTGTTCTTGATGCTTTTTAGTCTTCAGCCTGCTTAGGACACTATTTTCTGGAGTTTATTTTTAGATTGCTGTTCCTAAAGTTTGGATGAAATGCTGCGTGAATTCCTGTCTTCACATACATCTAGAAATGCATGTCTTTCCAGAACCTGAGAATTACCTGACTCCCCCTCATGTCCTGCCCTTGCTCTGTGCCTCCTACATCTTCCATTTCCCATGTTGCACACACTCTGGAAAGTGAAAGGTTTGGTGGAGGGGTTACATCTGAGCATGTCCTTGTTGGGCAGGCCTATTCAGGAAGTTCCCTGTTTAGTGTTTCTTGAAGAATACGCATCTTCCTCTACCATCTGCCCAGCTTCCTGACCAGCTCTTGTCACCTTTACTTAGAATAGTAGTTCAGGACATTCTTCCTTAACCTCCTGTGCAGCCATACCAGAAAGCAGGCAGAAGACCTAACCTCTTCAGCCCAAGGGAGCCAGCAAGATGACTGCTGGAGAGCTGAGACCAAGAGGCTTCTCAGATCCTCCATAGATTGAACCAATCTCTCCACACTGTCCCACCGCAGTTGGCTAGGTGTGTCACAGAAAATGCCAGCTCCAGATTAACCCATCTCCTCAGGAATGCAGGATATGGTGTGAAAATAAACCTGAGGGGAAAGTTTGGGATCAAGTTGTCAGAAACTACATTAAAGTCAGGGTTAAGAGTCTGGATTGGATTTGCCAGGAAGTCAAGGTTCCTGGGTAGTTAAGGTTCCTGGAATCAGAAAGACTAAGAGATAGACAAGGTCAGACAGTCAGGACCTCATACAGGGATATGGGTATGAAAGAGAACATAGTATTGCTGTGTGAGCACCCGGAGACTTGGGTCACCATGACAACAAGGAGATGTCTGAGTACAAAAGATGCTGAGAAAGGATGATAACAAGGCACAAGAGGAGCTAAAGTTGGTTTTAAAACTAGATGTTGGGTGTGGGCATAAGTGGTAACAAAGCATTAGGGAGAAGGGCTGGTATGTTTGGTTAGAGGCAACACTGTCATCAGTTTTAATACTGCCATTCCTGTATCTAGTCAGCAAATCTCGGCTAAATGCCTGCTATGCATAAGGCCCTGCCTAAGAATAGAGGGCCACAAAACATGACAGCTGTGGCTTCACACAGCTTACCGTCTGGGCTGGCCAATGACAAAGCAGCAAGTAATCGACAAAATGATTCCAGCATGACAAAAGCCTTCTGGAGATGAGGGGCCACTGGGAGAACGGAAGGCCACTGCAGACACTGGGACATTGTGGTGCCATGTCTTTGAATGCAACTTGGAAGCAAGAGTGCAGACTTGGCACTGGGAGAAATAAGGCTGCAGGTAGAGATGGTGATGTTCCCAGGAAATGTAATAGCTGAAGCCATTTATATAAAGGAGTCCCCAGGAGACTTTCCAACAGCCTGGAGCAAAGCTGTGGGCTTGGAGAATAAGTGAAACGGGGAGCCGTGAGGAAGCTGGGGGCACCAATCAGAGCAGCTCAAGACATACTGGGAAGTCAGAAAGCTTTGGGATGACAGGCCACCTGGGATCCTGCACACCAAGCTTGAACAAGGAACAAGAAGGTGCCCACTTGGCAGAGTACCTGAAGCTTGCTCAATGACTTCTAGAACTGCTGTTTACAGGATGTGGAAGCAGACACCACCTAGAAACTCAACCGCACACTCTGCTCTCCTGCAGCTCCCTGTCACTTTGAGGAGACAGACCCAAGGCAGAAGAGGGTAGTAGAATATTAATGTCACTGATTGTCCCCACTCAAGCTGTAACAGAACAAGGCTTCACCTCCCTCATCTACAGCAGTGAGGTAATAGCCAGTATCACAGACAGTTGGAAGAACGAACTGAAGCCGAGACACAGAGCATAGGCTACAGGCATGGAAATGACAGTGGTGGAACTATGGAGAGGAGCCTGGAAGAGTTTCACAGAAAGACAGCCTTGGTTGCCATCGGCCTTCAATCTGTGGGTATCAGCAAATGCTATAGCTCCCACAACTGCTCCCCCTCAGGGGATATGGGGCCTCAGAGCTCCTAATTGGGACATTGGGGTAAAGTAGTAATAGACAGAAGGATCCAGTTTCTGTCACCACACAGGAGATTCTTAGGATTGATTCCAGCATGAACTTCATCTCCTAGGATGGAGAGAGTGTAAACAGGAACCTGGAAAACAGGGTGGAAATGCAAGATGATCAGAAAGGCAAGTGCAAAGAACAAGGAGTGGCAGTGTCCCCAAGCCCACCTAGCTCAGCTGCCCTGTGTTGTATATCAGTCCTGTTTGCAAAAGGTGAATGCAGCGAGGCTGGGGCCATGAAGGAGCAGGTCTGGATGCAGGCAGAGGAACCAAGAGAGTGGCTGCTCACAGGCATGGAGGCACAGCACAGTGGTGGCTACCAGAACCAAGTGGCCACAGGCTGTAGCCAGTCTGCCTGTTCTCTCAGGTGGGATAGGAACCATCCTGGCTGCTCCTTGGGAAATAATAACGGACTAGAGGCTGCATCCAGACACAGGAGCTGGGCTGGAGGAGCAGGAAACCTGATCCTACCCAAGAGATGAGCCTCAGAAGCTCCTGGGTGGGAGCCTGCAGAGAGCTGGTCCTTGGAGCTCCATCTCCCAAGAGTGCTTTCTGCCAGTGTTTTTATTCTTACCTCCAGTTAATATTTTAAATGAATTTTGAAAGCCCAATCTTCTTCATTTATGTCAAGGAGACCAACAAAGGAGTGAGCAATGTAAGAGTCCCTGGAAGTAGGGACTACTGAACAGGAGGCTTTGACATGAGGGAGGAACTAAGCTGTGATAAGGTCTCCATTTACATCGGGACACATGGATTTCATTTTAATTCTTATTTTATTTTATGTGTTTTATATCTGTGTATAATGTGCATACCTGGTGTCCAAGTAGGCCAGAAGAGGGTGTCAGATCCTATGGAACTGAAATTAAATGGCCATGAGCCACTATGTGGGTGCTGGGAATTGAACCTTGGGTACTATGAAAGAACAGCCAGTGCTCTCAATGCCAAGGACCAGATTTCATTTTAAAGATGGGCCTGTTTTCCCTGTAATACATGTGTGTACCCCAAAGTAAGGTACTATCTTGCCCTCATAAAGCAGCTAGCTTAAGAATGTTCCTCCTAAGGGCCTCAGAGACCCTGATTCATTCAGACTGGCTAAGGACTCCAGCCCTACTGCCAGCAGCTACAAGGCTTCCTTGGCATATATCATATCATATATCATATCATATCATTTATAATATCATGTGATATTATTTGTGGATCATGTTTACCATGAGACCTCAGAGATTAGCCAGACTCCACCTGAAATGAAGTTTGTCCTATCTACCAATGTCTGAGGTGTGATTCCTAAACAGAGGGGAGACATACAAAAGAGAGGGGCTGTGTAGGGAACAGGAAAGGCTAGGAATGCCCCCAAAGAGGAAATAAATGAAGAGACATCCTGATATGTGAGAGGGAAAGCAATGTGCTGCATTTCTACTTCGCCTAGCATGAAAGTGGGCCCGTGGAGTAATGTACAGCCTCCAAGAGTACACAAAATAGTTGGCAGTCTGACCAATGAGTAACTACTTTCCCTGTAAACTTGAGTCCTGCAAAAGCAAATGAGAGCTGGGTCAAATGGTAGCTCTGTCTTTAATTTTTTTGAGACTATGCTGGTTTCCATAACGGCTGTGCTAGTTTTTACTTGACTCTGGCGGTAAATAAGGATTACTTTTTCTCGACCTGCTCACCAGCATTTCTAGTTTCTTAGAGGTAGCCATTATGGCTGGATGAAATGGGAATTCAAAGTACTTTAATTTGCATTCTCATGATAGCCAAGGATCATGAACACCTTTTAAAATATTGATTGGCCATTTCATTTTCTTCTTTGGATAGCTGTTCCATTTCATTAGCCCTTTTGTTGGCTAGCAGTTTTGAGGTCTTTGGTATTCAGTTTTTGCACGTCTTTACCTATTGTAGATATTAACTCCCTAGGTAGAGTATAACTTGCAAAGATTTTCTGTAGTCTACCTACTGACTCTGATGGTCGTTTTTTCCACTGCACAGAGCCTTTTAAGTATCATCATTCTACTTGTCGAGTTTTGAAGCTATATCCTATGCTACTAAGGTTCCATTTGGAATGTTCTTGCCTGTATTATATTTCCTGTTTTCCTCTAGAAGTATTTCTGGATCTTGTTATTTTGCTTTGTTCTTTGAGAAGGAGTCTGACTATGCATGGCACTCACTATATAGACCAGGCTAACCTTGAATTCACAGGGACATTCCTGCCTCTGCCTCAGAGTGTTGGGGTTAAAGGTGAATGCCACCACATCTGACTAGTATTTCAGATTTGAAATTAAGATCTTTTTTTTTTTTTGAGTTGATTATTGTGAAGGGTGAGAGACATGAGCTTAATTTCATTCTTCTGCAGGTTTTGCTAGCAACTTTTATTGACTATACTGCCTGTTTTCAAGTATATGTTCTATACAGGCTATGAAACTAGAAAGGAGACCATGAGAAGAGAAAAGATGTTGAGGAAGGGTTTCATGAGACATGAGAGCAAAAGAGTTCTAGGGTAGAGGATATAAAGGAATACAGAGAAAAGGGGGTGGGGAGTGGGAGAAAGGGGGTGGGGAGTGGGGAAAAGGGGAGTCAACAAAACAAGTTTTGTTTTTTTTTTTAAATACTATAACAAAAGGAGCTGGGTGCAATGTTGCCTAACTTTAATCTCAGCACTTAGGAGGTAGAGGTTTGTAGATCTCTTGAGTTTGAGACAAGCCTGGTCTACATAGCAAGTTTCTGTCTTAGGATTTTAGTGCTGTAAACAGACACCATGACCAAGGCAACTCTTATAAAGACAACATTTAATTGGGGATGGCTTACAGGTTCAGTCCATTATCATCAAGGTAGGAACATGGCAGTATCCAGGCAGGCATGGTGCAGGAGTAGTTCAGAGTTCTACATCTTCATTTGGAGGCTGCTAGGAAAATAACTGACTTCCAGGCAGCTAGGACAAGGGTATTAAAGCCCACACCTATAGTGACACACCTACTCCAACAAGTCCACACCTACTCCAACAAGGCTACACTTCCTAATAGTGCCACTCCCTGAGCCAAGCAAATACAAAACATCATACCTTCTCTCAGAAAAAAGAAAAAAACAAATAGCATAATGAAACCTAATACTTTGAATCCTGATTTAAATAAATTGTAAATAATACTTATTACATTATTTTTAAAAATCACACCAAAATTAAACAGACACAAAACTTATATAACTTAGTAAACATTTATATATTTAGAATAAGTATATTTTTATTTATCTGCAAGGTTTTTTTATAATAATAAAGTTAATAAAACTTAAAAATAAAAATTTGTAATATTTTAGTTAAAACTTAAATAGCAAAGGGAGATATAGGAGACAGAGGAAAACTGTCCAAGAGAAACAAGCCATAAGTTATTGGCTGCTGAAGTGTGATGCACAGGGTTGCTCACTTACCTGGAAGGGTAAGTGCTTGTTCTCACATTTACCTTCAGTAGCTACTTAAAAGCTCCATCTTTACCCATTGGAAGTTGAGTCATCTGGTAAGGATCAAAGTGGATCTTCAGGTTCTGCCACTGCCAGGGTCCAGCAGGTCCTTTCTGTACCAGACACCACTCTGACCTTCTAAGAGGTATCTCCTTCCTATAACAAAAGATAAGTCTTTTTCTTGAAAGAACTGCTCCATCAGTGACCTGGGTGTGGTCTCCCATGGCACTTTATGGATGCCATCAATTTAGCTGAACATATTCCCTTTGTTTTCCTTTGCTAAAGACATGGAATGGGTTGTCCCTAAGGAACATCGCCTTCTGACTTGTGCCCCTAAGGAATTGTGGGGTACACAGAAATAAGTGAGTTGGTTAAGGACTATGACTCCTCAGATCTTCCAGATTTGGAACTCCTGACACAAAGAATACTGTCTTGGGGGCCAGGGCCTCCTAAAATGATACCAACTACAAGCATTGCTCTAATTGCCCCCCTCCCCTAGACAACTGCAGGCAGAAGATGACTAGTGTCTAGAGAAAAGAATTTATTCCAAGGTCTTTTGGGTGAAAAGTTTATTTGGGGTGTGTGTGTGTGTGTGTGTGTGTGTGTGTGTGTGTGTGTGTGTGTGTGATCCATTCATATGTATGTGTAGGCCAGAAGTTGGTATCAGGTATCTTCATGTACTGCTCTCCACTTTTTTTAGACAGTCTCTCACTGAACCTGGAGCTCACTGACTGTCATGACTTTTCCAACTATCTGAAGATCTAAACTCAGGTCCTCTATCTTGTGTCCCAAGACTTTTCCCGCTGAGCTATTCCCTGTAGACTCCCTCCCCAAAGCCTGGACAGTAACGCATTGTGGAAGCGGCTACATTCAGTAGCTCCACCTCCATCGAGCAAGAAGGAAGTTTCTGATTGGACTGTTATACCGACGTAGTTTGGGGGAGGGGTTTGCCCCAAGTATTTTACCTGTTGCGGGAACAAAGGAATGGGCATTAAATTCAAGATGGCTGAGTGACTAGACCTCGTGTTGTCTAATGTTTTACTTCTCCCACGTGGGTATGGTACGGTATTGGCTAGCCTACCTCTTCTTATCTCCTTTAATCTTTTCCTGTCCATTTCTTACTCCTATTTCAAGAAGGACTCTTTAATCCTTTTCATGTTGGTCTTGGACTACAACAATTCCCTGAGCCTATGTTGTCATTCAGTTGTTGCTGTTGTCGTTGTCATCATTGTCGTTGTTGTTGTTGCTACTGAGATAGTCTCCCTATGTGGATCAGGCTGGCCCAGAACTTGCTCTGTAGACTAGGCTGGCTTCGAGCTCACCATCTTCCTGCCTCTGCCTCCTGAGTGTTAGGGCGGCAGTCTTGTAGTACCACAGCAGCTCACAGAGATTTCTTGGCAATGCCATAAATCATACCTTACCCTGGAGTCAACATCACCCATAACAGCTCCCTCATCAGAGTCTCAGCAGTGAAATTCAAGGCTTCTGATTACTAGTCCTCAGCCCTGGGCCCCACCCAAGGGGCACCTCCCTAGGTGTATGTCTGCAGTTCTGCAGTCCTTGTCAAGCAAGACTCTGCTCCCTCATCACTTTGGCAGCATTCCTGATCACCACTATTTAGTTTTCTTTCCAAGACTTAGTCCTGCCTAATTTCTTTATTGCGGAGTAACACTGCTGCTCTAAGGGGCAAGAGCCACCTGCTGGCTAAGTGGCTTAGTGCCATGGGGCACTAGTAGACTACACCAAACCCTAAGACAGCCCACCCTACAGCTCTTAACAATTATGCTGACTACATAGTTGCCCACAGGCTTATGTCTGACTTGGCTTCCTACATGGGGTATGTACCAGGGAAGGAGGTAGGAGTGGGTGTAGGCATGGGAGATGGCTGAGGCTACTATAGTAGAGACATGGGGGTGGGGTGGGGATGTCACTGGTTATGTGGCCTCACACTGGCAAATACTCAACAAGTCATATCTCTGCCATGAATCAAATAGTTGAACAAATGAGCTAAATCTACAGTGAAGTGTGAATCTTAGAATTTCAGCTGAAGTCTCTTTGACCCCAAATTCAGCATGCTTTATGGTGTTATGGAATGAGTAGGAAGAGGAAGGTTCTAGCTTGTGGGGAATTCTCTGTCTGTGAAGAGAAAGAGGGGGCTGCAGCTTGCTAGAACTGCGAGGCTTACATAGAAAGGCATTTGAAGCCAGCATCCCAGAACCAGCAAGGAAAGCCTGAGTGTCTTTCCGAGGGAGTTAGCTTGATTCTCTTGGCTCTAGTAAAGCCATAAAGATATATGCATACAGTAGCTGGTATTTGAGGATCTGCTCACATCAGCCATTTGTGTTATCTTGCCTCTTTATCATCAGCAGCTATTATATTATAGGCCCATTGAGGATCAGGTCATCCAGAAAATACTAGAAAGAACTAGAATTCTGCTTAGAAAGATCTGGCAATCCATTTCCTGCTGAGCTACTGCTAATTTTTGTGCATCTGGGACTCACCCCCAGCAAGAGTGGAGAGCTACACTCTATCCTGTGCCACCCCCAGTCCTTATAGCACCTAAAAAGTTCTCAGACCCTCCTTAGCCTGGAATCACCTTTCTGTACTTAGATAAGTTGTCTTTGCTCCTTGTCTTCCTAACACATGCTCAGTCCCCACTACCCTCTTGACACCAAGAAAATGTTTTCTGCATCTCCTCACTGTGCACCCTTAGTCTGTGTACCCACCTCTGTTTCACAGGGGGAGTTCTTGACAAGTTATCTCCTTGTTTAGTTTTACATATGCTTTGTCATAATGTTATTGTTAACTATCATGGCCATTTCCCTTACTCCTTGTGTACCCTCTTCAAGTTGCAGCCTTGGTCGGCATGCTAGAGTCATTCTGGTGGTCTTGTCATCCTGTTCTTCCCCTTGCCCCAAGCAAGACACATGTAGCTTATTATCATGTGCTTGTTAGTCTCCATCATTGATTTTGAGCTCCTTGGGCTAACATCTATGACCATTGACTGTTTTGAATGTCACCAGGATTAAATGAGAAAATAGTTTTCAGGGGTGGGGGAGAAATCCTTTGTGGTAACTGTTGCTACCACTATAGGGTAGTGATAATTTGAGGCAACCTCTTCATGCTGAATCTGAACTCTAAGCAGCCAGGCTCAAAACTCCAGTTGCTTTGGCTGACACCTTCATCTGTCTTGCTTTCTCCAGACTTGCTCTACTGCCATAGGTACACAAACCCTGACAATGCAATCCTTCATTCTGTAGACCCTGAAGACTATAGAAGCCTGCATCCTCATGAACAAATTATTTCTGTAGGTCAGGATCATAACCATTCATGATGGAGTCAGAGTCCAAGCATTTCCCCAGCCCTTTAAGTTCTCATGACAAACAGATCTTAGTATATGTTGTGGTCCTAGAAAGCAAGCAGGTCCTTGAAGAATCTGTCTCCAGAATCTAGTACTACCGAGGAATGTCCACTGGGGGCATCTTAGCCTAGAGCACAGGGGCTGCTTGTGAGAGAAAAAACCCTTCCATGGGAAAAGGTCTTAGTCTTTGTTTACTTTAAATACAAAGTTCAAGAGCGTAACCATTCCTGAGGGTGTCTAAGGAATCTGTAATAATCCAGATGTTTTCTCTTCTACCTCTACAAAACCATTCATCTCTGGATATTAAAAAAAAAAAAAAAAGAAAGAAATTATTTTTGCTTTTGAGATCCAAAACTTTCTTCAAGCTCTTCTTCCTGCAGGGCACTGATTTCAGCCCTGTATGTCTTAATAGCCCAGCCTTGCTTTCTCGCCCTTAGATCCCATTTCCATATGGGACCTAGTCTAATTGATACAAGTGGGTTACTAGCAGCCATGCTTTTTCTGTACCTCTGTGGACTAAAAACACATTCATTTGGGTTTTTTTGTCTTTTTGTTTTTAGTGCTGAGAATTTACACTTCTACTTCCTAAGCAAGCTCTCTACCCCCTAGGCTATATTCTTAGGCCTTACTTTTCTGAGACAGTGTCTTACTGTATGGCCCAAGCTTACCTAGAATCCTCTATATAACCCATTTTAACATCAAACTCCTATGGTCTTTCTACCTCTACCTTCTAAGTGCTGGGATTATAGGTATATATCTCCATAGCAGCCCTGTCTGGGTCTTCAGTAAGTTCTTTTCCTGGGTACACAGTTTGTCCTCACTCACACACAGCCTCTATGTGGGGGTGAATACATGACTTTGTATAATGTTCTTAACTGTCCAACTAAGAGAGAAGATTGCTCAAAGATATGATACAGGCTAGCAGACATAACCCTTGTAGTTAATCAAACCTGGATTTGAGCCTAGGCCCCATTCCAACTGGCAAAGAACAAGTTACCTAATTGCTGGGCCTAAGTATCCTTGCCTACCATATAGGACTAATAGCAGGGATAAACAATATAGAGTGTACAATTGTTTGGATAGATAGGACCAAAAAGAAGCCCAATAAATCAGTGCTGGTGCTGAATGGACCCTGCTTTTCTTACTAAAGCAGGTGGGAGCCCATCTTGAGCCACCACCACCCTCTGCTTACAGACAGTGTTCTAAGGTACCCAGCTTCCATGATCACCCTGCTTGACTCAGACTCAGTGCTGAAAACTGACCAGTCTATCCAAGATGGAAGAAAGCAAGGCCTGGTACATGGCTGCCACAGCCACTAAGGGATCACAACAGACAACAGAGGATGGGGATCAGCACTAGCCCCATGTATCGGAGCAGCCTCTGGGAGTAGACTGTATGTGGAAAGCAGGCTAAGAGTATGCAGTTGAGGGTCATTATTATCCCTTATGTGGTCCTGGGTAGGTATGGATGGTCTTGGCAGGCCTATTGTAGGCTTGATAGAGCAATTAAGAAAACTTAACTTGCAGAGGTGTAGTAGTGGGCACTGAGGCACCCTGTGTTTCAATGACTGATGTGGCTGGTATGTCAGGCTGGGGTCTCAGCACCCTAACTACAGGGACCTCATGCCTCCCAAGGGCCCACACCAATACCAGGCTTTCAGGGATGTTTAGGGTGGCCAGAGAGATGTCCCTCTGAGTCCTTAAATCTGGGCATGGATTTTATGTCACAGCACTTACTGACTTAGCACTGAACACAACAGTTGTACCACCTTCAATTCCAAACCAGACATTTTCAGCCTTGGGTAAATCATTACAGCAGTTTTCCTTCCCAAAATTCAAGATCCCAAGACTTCCATAGCTTACCTTGCTCTGTATAGATAGGCCAACAGGCCTCTAAAAAATGGATATGGCCAGAATTCAAGAACCATGTTCTACTCTCAGTTACCCTGACCATTTTTCCTGGGTTTGGTTGCAGAGCACAACATGCACATCTGAGACAAGAGGTTCTTGCTTGGTAGTTTTGCCAGCTGACAAAGCAAGAGAATCACTACGGAGGCAGCTCTTCCTTATATGCAGAGCTTTCACTTTGAGGGGCTTGATTGTCCCTTTATATCCTCTTGTATTTGGCAGGAAGAGATCTTGCTGTATCACTTCTTAGCCCCCTTTGTCACTGGGAACACGATGCAGTGGTATACTGGTCTGGAAATACTCTGTGGGTAAGTAGAGTGTCTTGAGATGAGAAGCTAAAGAGTTGCTTCCTAAAGACAGGCTCAGAGCTTAGTGTTTCCACAGTTGAGCTTTTGTATAGCATGCATCATCCCTAGCACAGTGGAAAATAATAATTGTAATTAATTAAATCAATCAGTAAAGACAGAAGCAGAGGACAGATCATTGGTATAATACAGGATGTGTGGCAGCCATGCTCCTCAGAGGTGGCAATAGATTATGTAACAAGGCATGGTTTTTTTATGCTCTCATAGTCAATAATTTTTCACATCTGGACCAAGCTGTCATTTCCAAGGCAAATTCACATACACTGAAGTGCTGTTTTCATCAAGCTGGCAGACTATGATCCCAACTTATTTGGTCTGTGGACAGGAAGCCACACTCCATCACAGACCGTCTCTTAGATCAGACCCTCGGCCTTGTCAGCAAGGCCAGCACTGAGGGCAAACAAAGCACCTGCCAAGGGCGACTGTGCAGGGTGTCACACTTGGAGTCCCCACCAAAGCTTTCATCAAAGCCAGCCTGATTATTTTCCACTGCATTTTCCTGAAAGGATGTTATGATTTTCTAGATGTTTGGTGGCTGGCGATAAATCAGGCTTTTATGATGTCATGTGAAAGGCCACCTCTCGGACTTCCTCTGGCTGCAAGTGGAGAATAAAAGTAGGACGTGTTGGTAGAGCACAGTTGACACAGCTTAGCTTAACCCTTTCCTTACTTGGCCACCAGCTCGGGTCACAGAAGAAGGTGAGTCTTCTTTTCACATGACTAGCCAGGATTCATGGAGGCAGAGGAAATCTCTGGGTGATAAGTAGACTCCAGGGCATTGGCATCATATCAAGTGCCTCCCATGGAGTACAAGAGAAAGGGTTATCAGCAGTTTAACAAAAGTAGCCTTTAGAGAGACTTGTTTTATAATGTTGGCAATAAGAAGGTGCCTTGAAGCAGATAAACTCATAAAGCTAGTGAGGCCATAATGAAATTTCTCATAGTATTATAAATTCTTTATTTTAATAAATTTTTTTAAAGATTTATTTATTTACATATATATATACATATATATATATA
>NW_022196913.1:35975334-36000275 GCF_008632895.1 Mastomys coucha | reverse complement strand
TATATATATATATATATATATATATGTACAGGTACACTGTAGATGTCATCAGACTCATCAGAAGACGGCATCAGATCCCATCATAGATGGTTGTGAGCCACCATGTATTTGCTGGGAATTGAACTCAGGACCTCTGGAAGAGCAGTCAGTGCTCTTAACCACTGAGCCATCTTTCCAGCCCAGCATTATAAATTCTTAAATGCCTTTGTGAGAATGGAAAGTTTCGCATTTAAGCCAGGATCCAGGATCCTTGTTCCCCACATCCACATCCCATCAATCCATATATCTGTATTCTACTTCCCCAGTTATCATTCCAGGGCTACAAGTCTACTGCCACTGTCGTCTAGGAACCATCTTTCCCCCAATGTGTCCTGGACATCTTTATTGGTCTCCTCTCCTGTTCTTGACCCCTCTGATCTGGAACAGAATGCACATATGTCTCTGAAAACTTCTAGTGCTTAAACTCTCCAGGACCCAGACAAAGCCTACCATCACTGTCTTAAGTGCTAGGATGGCAAAGGACGGTTTCTCTGGTCTTTCAGATACACACATATTCACACAAACACATACACATCATGGTGAGAACCCATTAAAGGAAAGTGGGTTCCAGTGATGTGTCCCACCCTAGGAAATTGTCAGGAAGATGTCTCCCTAGCCAGCTAGGAGTGTTTAGGGCTCCAGCTTTCTACTAGCCAGAAAGGACGTGAAGGGTGGAGGCACCTCAGTTGGCCTTCAGAGGCTCTTGATGTCCACATTTGGCCAGAAGAGGGGCAGGGTAGCCTTGCTAACATACACTCTGGTGAGTATCTGAGCACACAGCAAGGTAGGTGCCTAGCCTCCCAGAGCCATATGTGTATCATGCTGAATCTTCACTGCAGTAGCCCAGACCTGACCACTACAGAGTACTCAGGTCATATATCCCAAACATCAAGGAGTAGCTGACTGCAAGATGCAGCAGGTTATGTATAAAAGTTTAGTACAAAGAGAAAAATTAATGCTTCCATAAATCAGTATGAACAACTAGAAGTCAGTGTCATACTTTGGAAAATCATGTTGATCCCCATCCTCCCCCTACCCCCAATCCAGGCTTCTGCCTAAATCATTTAAGTCAGCCAACTTTTTAACTGTAGCCTAAGGGACAGTGATGTACAATTCAGAGGATAAAGCCTTGATACAACATGGCTTCTGTAGAGAAAGGCCTCCAATCCATGAGAAGTCTTTTTAACCTTATCTGGCCTTACCATGGGGTGCCTTTCCTTGTTCATGAGTCTATAAGCAATGGCTTGCTCTGTTTACTCTTCGGAGTTGAAGCGTTGCTCCCTAAAGCACTTTCTATCACTGGTATTCCAAAGAGATCTTCTTACCCAGATCTTTATGTGATAAGTTTCTTCTTACCATTCAGGTCTGTAATCAGATGGTACTTTTTTGAAGTGCCATCAGGATGATCCTACTCTTGTCAAGTCCCAACCTCTACAGCCTTGTCCCCATGCTCCCCATTAGCTGATATGCTCTTCATATGTCTGTGTACTTCTTGCCATCATCTCTCCAACCCAGCACAGGTGCCATGATAGCCAAAGCCTTGCCTTATTCAAAGTTGCTTCCTTAATGCCTGATATAATCAGTGTCTGGCACCAGTTCACAAGGTTGCAAAATGTGTGCAATACTTGGAGAATAGCAGAAGGTAAAATCTTGGGTAGAACTGTTCAGCAAACCCAAGCCTAAAAATGAAACAGGACTGAGTGTCTCTAGGATAGCATGCTTGCTTCCCTGGCATGAATGAGGCCCTTGGTTTGCTCTCCAGTGCTTCACAGGAAGAAATCTGGCACCAGCAGCTATTGTGTATAGCCTTGAACTCGTACAGCCATCCAGTAGCATAGACAGTGTTTATCTTTTTTATAGATTTAGTACCTAATACTCAGAAATGCTCAGAAACAGCTAAGTTAACTGAGCCCTAAATAGGAATCCAGTTCCCTCCAGTGATATCCCTGGGTTCTTAATAATGTCTAAGGATATTGCTGTTGACATTAAATTTATAGTGATGTACAGATGTTGACTGCAATTGGATTGGTTCTGACAAATGCAAGAGCTCCTGTAACATGCTCCTGTTCACTGAGGGAACTTTCATTTAATTTTCCCCAAGGTCCCCTTGTGCACCTTGCTGCTCAGTATCCTCCCTTTGGCCAATATTCTTGCTTCTATCACAATGGCTGAGTTTGTTTTAGAGCAATATATTGAGTTATGGAGTGGCTGCATTTCTGTGTCAACCTCTATCCAGCATTGGCATGTATTGATATCCTCATATGCTGACACATTATTGAGAAGTCCCTGCCTGTCAGGTTAATGTGGTATAAGTACACTGTTTTCCTTGGAGGGCTTGGTTCTTTTAATATTGTGACTACTAGAGTAAGAATCAGAAATGCTGCCTTCTAGTCCAAGCCCCTACCACTAGATGGCTTCATGACATCTGGCTGAAATGTCTTTACAGATGGACATAGGGATTCTGTTCTTCTCATGAAAAAATATAAGAAGAACATGTAACCATGTACAGAACCCCACAGCCAGCTAAATTTTTCTTAGCCATGATGGTGGGAAAAGAACCAAAGAGGAAATCATAAGGATACATATTAATGTTCATCTTTCCTCTGTGCCCCTCAAGAAACTCACAAAGGCCAGGTAGTTGTTTTAGTTGTTCCTCAAGAAGTTCCTGGAAGAAGCACATACAATGCAGGGTCTGGTGTTGCAGTGTTTTATGTGACATGCGATGTGCTCTCATCTATGCAACCAGACCTGTCACAGGAGTCTCTAGGGAAGAGGATGTGTCTCTATTAAACCATTTCTATTTGGCTTGGGAAAAGAGAGGAGAGGAGGCAAAGCATGGGTAGATAGGTGCATTATTAAAGAGAGAGTTCTTGAATTAGAAGATCTTAATATGCTATATACATTGAGATACACCCAAAGGAAAAACTACATTTATACTGTAAGGAGATCTGTATTAGTTACGATGTTCTTTTGTGTCTGTGTTCAAAATATGAGTAGATTGCTTGCCCACAATAATGATCTAACAAACAAGAAGGAAGCAAGTTTAAGGAAAATTGCCTTTGTCTTGTGCAATCCGGGATGCCCCATGGCCTAAGTCACCTTCCTGGATAAGAGGGCACAGGCTCAAGATAAGCAGGATAACAGTTTGGCTTTTAGCGCTAAGGCACTTTGCAGAGAACTTTCATCTCTAGGAAAGAGGCCTCTAAAGCAGATAGAGGATCTCCTGAGTTGCATCTTGAGTGTGACTGTCTTCAAGCTTAATTTGCTGAACTCTGCAAAGTGCTTTCAGGGCAGAAAGTGCTAAGTGGCAAAAAGAAATGCAGCTTGCATCTTATATCCAGAACGCCACTCGCCAATTATGTCACAACAGTCCCTAATCGGTCCACTTAAAGGTGCTTTATCTCCTTTCCTCGGGGTTTATGCCACCTCCTACTAGCATAGGCAAATCTTTACACCCCAGATCCAGTTATTAACAGTAGCCAGTAATTTTCAAAGAAGATGGTGCTGACTTTGAAGCCTGGAATGCTGAGGTCACTAACAATCTTATCTCCCTGTCATTAAGTGGCCCTTACATTATAAGTATGAGTCACCACCACCACTACCACCCCACATCAGCTGGTTAGGATGGTTAGTGAAGGAATTAGGACCAGCGGGCTCCAGTTATAGTAAGTCATTCAATTCACTTTTCTTGTGTTGTCACTACTATGGGCAGTAGGCCTCAAAACTCCACACTAACAGAAAAAGTTAATTCCATAATTACAACTATAGACACAGGATGGGTACAGAGGTGTCATAAATCTGTATGTTGCAAGGTAACCTCCTCAAAGTCTCATTGGCAACCTGTTAGACATCCACCTGTGAGCATGCAACTCTGCAGGCCACTAGACACAACTCTTTAGCTATGTTTTCCTTGGCTTGCTCATTCAGAGTGGGCCTGATGGAATGGACTAAGCCTGGCTCCCACAAGGTTATACAAGCTGGAAAGAGTGTTCCTAGATTAGTTACCATTTTGGTGCCCCAGTCAAAGCCCTGTAGTACATGGGTGATAGGTAAAGGGCAGACAGGCAGTAGTGGTACTACTAAGGTGTTCTAAAGCTGCTAAGGGAGAAGCTACAATTTGGTTAGTGTGAATGTTGCATGTGGTGTATGTGATCCAATTCACAGAGGAGAATGGGCTCTGCCCATGTCTCATGCATGTTGGCCTGGGAGAACTTTCTTAAGACTCGTTAACACTCTAAAGGGAAATTAATAGTCTGAAAACCCATACCTCCTCCCAATCCTGCCATCCCTCAACATAATCAGATAGTTCCCAGATCCCCCCTGACACTGAACTCCTCAGAGACCCTGTAGAAGATGATTTGCAGGCCTCTGCATGTCTTCCTGCACTGGGCAAATCTTCCTAGGAAACTCAGTGTCTAAACACAGTGCAGCTGCTGTTGGCAGGTGCTGTGATTGCAATGCAGCAGTGACAAGCATGATCTGCACACCTGCAGTACAGGGGTCTATTTTTTTGTTGTTGTTGTTATCTTTGATCAATAGCTGCTTGAGACTATGTATGCAAAGTCCACCGATTTGGAGGACCCCCCCCATAAATATGTTGTCTGTATAACTTGTAGAGCCTTTGCTGTCTAACTATACATTTTAAAAGTTATAATGGGAAAGGTGTGTTTATGTCATGATATGGTGGGTAGATAGTCTAGACTGCCCAGAGTCAGTGGGCTTAGGATGGACTTTGTACAGAGGCTAGGAACAGCGTTTATAGGTTCTCTTCTCTGCTATATGTCTTATGCTGGGCTACCCTCTGGAATGGTGCTTAGAGAAGCTGGCCAAGCGTGGTATCAATTTAGCTCTGAAGCATTCTCTCAGCCCCACTGGATGGACAGTCCCCTGAG
Source organism: Mastomys coucha (assembly GCF_008632895.1). NCBI lineage: Eukaryota > Metazoa > Chordata > Mammalia > Rodentia > Muridae > Mastomys > Mastomys coucha. Next base: position 35,995,344 of record NW_022196913.1, on the reverse strand, counting down.
CCTGCTTCCTGAACAGATGAGACAATCTGCAGCTTTCTCCTAGTCCTTTATCAACCCTTGTCATTAAAGGAGAAGCCTGGGACTTCAGTCTTTGCCATTCTCAAGCCATCCAGGGTAGGAGAGGGAAATGCCCAGCCTCTTCCTCTTTGCACTGTTCTGAGGTTAGCTCTCTCCTGGAGAGTGGGGAGCTCTTTCTCACTTTTCGCCCTCTCTGTCTGTCTAGAATCTTGACTGGAATATGCAGTGCGACTTCAAAGGCTTCCCTGAAGTTCTGTTGTTTTGTTTTGTTTTAAGCAGTTCTGCATTTCCCAAGAGAAGCTTTACCCTAAGAGGGAAGCCTGCCTCCTCACTTATTAGCATAAAGTCAGATCAAGGACCTAACTCATTGGCATTCTTCTATTCCCTTGGAGCCTGTGCTAGTCTTCAATTTCACTTTTCTAAGGAAAGCATGAGGGGAAAAATCAGTATTCTTGTGCCACTCACAGCTCCATGTCTTGCATTCCTGAAGATGTTTGGCCAAGGTTTCCATTGGGCTAGGATTTCCTCAGTCACATCCCTGTCTGTTCACCTTCTTGCTTACGGCACTCAAAAGTCCATTTCTTTCAATATGTACATTAGAAATTTAACAACATCCTGCCAAGAGCTCTTGCACTCCTAAAGTCTCTCTGCCCCACCAGATGTTTCTACAAACCATACCACAAACCTGGAAACCCAACCCAACTTGTAATTCAAGCTAAATGTTACAATTTTCGCAAATCAAACTTAGAGAAAAGGGAGAAAAAGAAATGAGAGTGTGACTATGGAGTTCTCACACACACACACACACACACACACACACACACACACACACACACGTGATCCAGGCTAGTCCCTAGCTTCCTTCCCTACTGTGATTTTTAAGGAAAGTAGATGAGGATTTACTGAAGGGACTTAAATTGTATAAGAACAATCAAACTCACATTAGAGGAAGAAAAGTAACCTATGTAGCTGAAAGGTGTCTTGTTATTCTTGTTATCTTGACAGTAATGCACGGAGATTTTCCCAAAAGGGGCCTCTAATTAAAGGAGACAATAATGGCAGGGTGAGCCCTCCTTTGCTGTGGGCTCAGGAACTGGCCTAATGACTTCCCTGGGACTTGGTCTGGTACTTCATCCACTGTAGCAAGGCTGAGGGCCAGGGAAGCCTGAGATTCCTTTGCAACAAAATATGCCCTTCTCTGAGGCTGATGCATGCAGCCTTGTTGCAGTGAAAGCCACCATGCCCAGGTGCTCTAGAAGCAGCACAGCATTAAGGTGCAAACAAGCTGGGTCTTCAGAAAAAGTGGGTCTGTAGACTTTCCCTGTTCCTTATGCTGTCTGGCTGTTGTAAAATGCTTAGTTAAGCCTAATTGAATTTGACAATAATAAATTACACTAATAATTTATCATGAACTAAATATAGTTCACCTAAGGGATAGTAGTGAAAATGGCAAAGACACTAGAAGCCAGATTTAGGAAATGTCATATTCACATTTAAAAGCTGTAAATTTTCCTCCGAGTTTTGTTGCCTGTTTTTTTTTTTTGTTTGTTTTTATTTAGTTCTTGTTCTCAGAAAAACTCCAGACCACCCAGTTCATAAAGTTCTTTCTAGAAACTCTACATAAATCATCACTTTAATTCCAGTTTTGCCTCTGTTGTCATATGGTGACTATAAGGTTATGAAGAACTGAATAATTCAACCGTAGAGCAGTATAGATAAACGCATTCTTCTCATTTGTAGTCAGTAGGTGCTTGGCCCTATTGGACTCATTTGTGCAAGTTCAAAAGTCTTAAAAGACTTAAATATGAAAGAAGTGCATATGGTGTTTGTCCCTACCCACATCGTGTGTGAGCACAGCACCACCTGGCTTCCCTGTAGGAGTCCAGCTCCCAACCCTGACTTCTCTGCAAGTCAGAGGAAATGATCTTTAAGGAAGCATTTCCTGTCTGCCCTCCTGTCCAGCACTAGATGCCTTCACACACTGACCTTGTCATGCCACCCCTGAAGTATGCCTGAGCAGACTTGAAAATGAAACGAGCCATTGACCAGATCCCATGGTAGATAGATCTTTCTCTCTCTCTCTCTCTCTCTCTCTCTCTCTCTCTCTCTCTCTCTCTCTCTCTCTCTCTCTCTCTCTCTCTCTCTCTCTCTCTCTCTCTCTCTCTCTCTCTCTCTTTCTCTTCTTTCTTTCTCCCTTTCCTTCCTTCTTTCTTTCTTTCACTTGTTGTTTAGACAGGGTTTCTCTGTGAACCTTGGGCTGGCCTGGAACTCTGTAGATCAGGCTGGCCTTTATCTCAGAGATCATCTGCCTGCCACTGCCTCCTGATTGCTGGGATTAAAGGTGTGTGCACCCCCACCTGCTCACCCTCCCCCACCCCAGGCTTAGTAAGCTGTTTCCTTAGGACGGTAAAGTACAAAGCAGGCTGAGTTGATGGAGACAAAGGAGAGTGCAGTGCCTAGGCAGGCGAAAGAAGAGTTGGTGGGACAGAGATATCTCCACTGGCCAGTGTGTTGACTCAGTGGCAACTGGCAACAAGAGCCACTGTTTTGTTCTGATAGGACCTCATGCTCTTCCTTCCCAAGGCTTCTTGCTCTAATTAAATTTCAGGGAGACGGAGCTTTGGCAGAAGGCTAAGGAAGCTAGGAGGCTGCAGTCTAAGAGCTGAGCTCAGAACTAAATTGTGAAGCTTAGCTGGGCCTGTCTCTGGTTTCAATGAAATACTTTTATAGTGTATGTTAGCAGTGTCTGTTGCTTAGCTTTTGAAAACCATTTTTCTTTTTCCTTAATTGTAGTTGCCTGGTTGTTTTTATATTATGAGCTACTTGTAGAAAAATACAGGAAACATAATTACAATACAAGGTTCCCTTTCCCAAGCCTACTGAGATCATTTGAAAGCAAACAGGGTTTTAAGGCCTTTTAAACTGTATGTTCACAGCCATGAATTGCATCCATACTGAGTTGGTTGATTTACAGCCCATGCTATGTGATTCAACAGTAACCATGTTCTCCTGAAGCTGCTGTGGGAGGGAGGGAAGGAGGGAGGAGGGGGCAGGAGGACATTGCTTCATGACTCCAAGCTACACAGCTTCCTTCCTCTGGAGAAAAAAGAAGGAACATCTTTGTGTGACTTTTACACTAAAAAAGAAACATTGTTAAAGGATATACAAGTTTATTTAGGGAGAGTAAAGAGAAATAAATTACTTGGTTTATTTTTTTCACTTACATTGGCAGCTCCAGGTAGCACTGTGCTATAAATGCTAATTACTAATTCTTGTATCCTACCTTTCCTGGGGAGTCTGGAAATGGGCTTTTAGGCCAGCAGAAATAACTTGCTTCACTCTGGTGAACACTCTGGGGAGGAAGTGGGTACTTCAGCATATTGTGAAATGCAAAGCCTTTGGGAATTTGATTTATTCAAGCCTAAAAAGCAATGGTGGATGATTGAGAACGAGAGTCCCTGAATGTCCTCTGCTAGAATAAGGTTCAGGCAGGGAAATAGAATCCAGACCGCCTCTGCTTGGAAGGCCCAGGTAAGCACAGATAGCTTGTGCTTATAACCCCCTGGTCTACATCTGAAATGCAGAATAAAATGCCTTTGCCTGCCAAGTTCAGGAGATTGGAGAGCAGAAGAAGCCTGCTCTTTTACTGCAGCATGATTATCAGCAGCTGTCACTCAGAGCTGATGGTTCTCTTGTCCAGTGGTATACTGCTAAAATAGAGTGTCTTAATGGAGTACTTATCACTATAAAGATCACCTTTCCCCGCCTCCTGCCTTCCCAGTCCCTGGTTATTTTGAGTGTAGGTATATGCACCATTGGATACACTCATATGAATAGACCTAACTGGTGTTTCCTGCTTTTTCCTTTCCAACTTCCTTTCTTTGCTCTCTTCCCTTTCAACTCATCTTGAAATTCCCATTAGTCTTGAGACCTGCAATAAAGAACTGTAGGGCTAAGACATAGGATTTTCATCTCTTCTGTTTCTTGTTTGTTGCCAGTCTTCCTCCCAAGGAAATCTCTTAAATGAATAATTGTGAACTTCTCTTGCTAGAATTCTCCAGGAAGCCTGCCTGAGTTCACTTGTGTTTCCCTCCTATAAAGTCAGAGTTGAGTGAGCCGATTAGGTTTGACGCTGTGCTGTATGTTGTTAAGGCCTGCTCCTGGACTGTGTCAGTGGTCATCAGCAGTCTCCTCTGTAAGGAGCAGGCAGAGGGAGGTGAAAGAAGCTACAGAAAGGGTTTAGACCAACAGAGGCCTCCGATGCAGATGCAGAGTTTCAAACTGAGATTTGCACGTTTGCCCCATGAGTCGAGAAAGAAAATTCCCGTATTCTATGGAAGAAAGATAAGAGTAGAACAGATCCTTTACTGTGGCTGCGAAAAGGAGGTTTCAGTTTAGGAGCTTGTGGGTGCGCTGCTAACTGGAAGAGAGAACTGTCTCTACCTTAGCAGAGTCAGAGCTCAGCCGCTGCTACTGGGAGCTCTGCAGCGCTCTCTTGGCTGACCATGGTGCCGCTTGCCTGCAACTGCCTGCCCTCCTGGGCTGTCCCAAAAGCCGGAGACCGGAGACCGGAGGTGGGGATCTGCTACTCCCGAGTCCAGGCGCCAGGGACAGGGAAAGGGCTATAGACCTGACTGTAGCGGGACCTGAGGAAGGGTAGTTTCTAGGGTTCTACCAGATAAGTCGGGGTTCTGCAGGTCAAGTATCTGGAATTACTGTTCTGAAGCGGAGCTCCGCGTCTTGGATGTGCGGGCATGATTTACCCCTGGCCTTGCTGCTAAGTGCAGTAATTCAAAACAGTTCTTACAGTAGTTCTCCTGACAACTTAATATCTATTTAAAATTTTAAAAAAGCCATAGGAATCTCTAGGATGAGATGGGGCTAGGGAGTATGGGCAGTTGGAGATAGCTTATTTGCAAGGTCCTCGCCGAGCCGATGGTGAGTACCTAATGAGATAGACTGGGAAAGGGGTTCGCTGCAAGCCCATGCATGCACAACTCATCTGCCATCTCTCCACAGGACTTTCTGCAGGGAGACTGCTCTAAGGCTCAGCAGAAACTAAACTGGAAGCCCCGCGTTGCCTTTGACGTAAGTTTTGTCTCCAGTGCACTGTTCTCAGAGCTGCTAGCTGTGAGCTCTTGCTGGCGGGCTATTGTCAAACAGGAGACCTTTCAGGGCCCTGTGAGGAGGTGTTGTGGGAGGGGGTGGCAGAAACTTCGCCCTTACGGTCCACCCTGGATCTTGGGTTGCAGGAGCTGGTGAGGGAGATGGTGCAGGCCGACGTGGAGCTCATGAGGACCAACCCCAACGCTTGAGCCCCTCTGCAGAGACATGGCGACAGTGCAGAACCAAGGAACCAGAGTCTAGTCACTCCTGCCAACCATGGACCCTCGACCTCCTGTGTTGTCCCTGCATCCAGAGCTGGGCCACAGAGGTCTGTAGACCCCAGGACAGGACACTCCAGAACTAAGGCTGCATTGCTTTTGTCAAAGCCTCCTCAGAATGTTTTTGGGAAATCAAGAAGTTTTAATCACATATTCATTTTACTTGAAATTATGTCACTAGACAACTTATATTTTGGAGTCTTGAGATTGTTTTTCTCTTTTCTTATTAAATAATCTTTCTATAAATCAGCACTAACAGAGTTACCTGTGGATTTTTTTCTCTAGGTTATAATGTAGGCAGTTTATGGTCCCAAACAACACCCAAATCCACAGCTGGGGATGAAATAGTCCTTGGTTCCTTGGGAAAGCCCCTGTTGAGAAAACCCTAGCCTGAGCTGCTCTAACAGAGCACCCAGCTAAGTCTCTGCCCTAGGACATACCTATCCCCTGCTGAACTGAAGCATTCCTACCCTTCTCGGCTCTGCTGACTTTAATTAAAACCACCTAGCTCTCACCCTCTCAAAAAAAAAAGGCTCATGAAACATGGGTTAAAAGAAGAAACTTAGATAGTAAGTAAATATTGTTGGAACATTCTATGTGAAAGCCCTGGGCTACCCCAAAGCCCCCGTGCCTCTTCTGTGGGCTAGAGTCTTTCACACAATATTTACTTCCAACATCTAACCTTCAGTACTAGGTCATTTTTTAAACTGAATTTTGACTCATCAGTTCAGTCTGCTTACATCCAGTACCTAATGTATACCAGACATCACGCTGATCCTTCAGATACATCAATACTAATTATAAGTTATGATAAAGAGATTTAGAACAGAGGCTCCAGCGTCACTGAGTTTCTCATTTGTGTGCTAGAATTATAACCATGGATGGGTGCTCCTGAGCTGTGTACTGTGTAGCTACAGGTGATACATTAGTGTACAGAATACCTCCCGAGAGCAAGCGAGGACCTGCTTGCAGGTATATGATCTTCCATGAAATAGTGTTTTGGCCTAGAACAAATTAGGTCAGGACTCTTCTCCCCCTCACTCCCCTTCCAAGCAAAATAAAATAAAACTTCAGCGAATGTCATTCCAATCTTTGCACATGCAGGAGACTGGGAGTGAACTATTTCCAAATGTCTTCACAGGCAGGTTTATGATCTGGGGGAGGACTAGGGCTGGTGCAGAGGGGCTCTTTCTGGCTCGCTCTATCCTGTGAGAGCATGCTGTCCAGGGCAGCCTCGACCCCCATGGAACATAACTATAGAGTAGCCAGGCTGGCCCACCCGGTTCTCAGAGCCATCCCAAGAGGAGCCTGTTGTTTCTGTTCCCAAATGGGATGCTGCTAATTGGAAGCAGATGGTCTCTGGGAGGTGAGGCTTGTAGGACTGGGCGGGCTGGGGTGGGGGGCATACACAGATGCTCTTTCACTCTTGAGCATTCACTGTCACCCATGACCTCAAACACACATCATATACAAATTCACTCCCCAACATGCCTTCTCACATGCTATCACACACACACACACACACACACACACACACACACACACACACACACATTCCTACAAGCATCACTCCAAAGTCTACTGTCCCTTTGCACATATTCTCAAATCTTATAGCTAATCACATACTCCTTGGCCACAACCCTGATGAGCAAGCCCTCCTTCTCCTCTGACTACCTCAGTCCTTCATTCAACACCCAGGAAAAGCCATGCCAAAGACCTGCAGGCCTACAAAAGCTGTTTAACTCAATGTTTTGTGACTTTCCAGCCCAAAGCTATAGTGAGCTCCTTAGAAATCCTGGGCAGGGGTTCTGTGTGGGTTTCTGCTGGACGAACTCTTTCTGATCACAACCTTGTCACTTCATGCTCTCCGATCACAGTCTGGGCTCCTCTGGGTTCTTGATGGCATGTATTTAAAAGGAGAAAAACAGCAGATGCACTCCAGAATTTAACTTAACTGTGCTGAATTTTTTGTGGCCACCCTCAAGACCCAATTGAAGGGTTTCTTCATAAATCTCATCTTAATTTCAGTGATTATTTTTTCTGCTCTGCAAACATTGAGTATATACTTAAGATACTGTAACACCTCTCCTGGCCTGATATTGTAAAAAATAAAGAGAGTTAAACCATTAGTATTCTCAGTTAAGTCAGAGACAAGCCCCGCATTTGTCTGTCAGAGAAAGGTCAAATGTTCGGGTACTAGAAGCACCACTGGCTTGGTACCCTTCAAACTTGTCTGTCCATATCTGCTGCCCTTTGTCATTAGTTCTGGAACAGTGAAGTAGGCCTGTCTACCTCTGCAGCTATATAAGGAATAGGCTCAGAGTCAGGACTGCCAATCCAAAGGAAAGGTTGGGAGAACTGTTTCCATAGGAGAGGGATCCAGAAGGAAACCTAAACTAGAGGTGTGTGAGGTGAGAACATCCAGCAGAATTGATTTGGGCTTCTTTTCATTTTCTGTAATCACCAAAGTCAATCTCAGAACCCCACAGCAGCCTGTCAGACGAGAGGCTACACACACAAATTCCATCTTCCCTGTGTTGTCCATGCTAGAAGCAGGAAGCAGCACTTCAAATTTTCATTTTAGAATAATTCCCCAGGTGCTGGAAATATATCTCAGGGTAGGAGGCTTGTCTAATAGATAGGCTGCGAAGTCATACAAAATACCACTAAATAAATAAGAGACCCTAAATGTACCATTTTTAAAAAACCTCTAGGTCCCACCACAAATGGGAAAAGAAACACCTTCGTATTTGGGAGTTAAAACTCAACAATCTATTTAGTTGTGTTCCAATTAGTTCAACTTTACTTCTTCCATATCATCCAGGGTCTTTCTGTAGCCTTAAGCACTGAGCAGACAGCATGGGTGGGGAGAGCTTTCACCCCGGTTTTACACAAAGATTGTGTGTTCCTGTGCTCTTGTCTTACAACCAGATCAACATGTCCCAACATGACATCCTCACCTCTCCAAAAATTGGAGGTTTTCCTCATAGAAAGTACTGAAAACTTTTACAAGTAATAATAACATCTGAGACACATTGCAGTTCTGGAAGCTAGGCCACCTCCAAAACCCTGCCTTCCCATGCTCCACAGTGTTTTCTGATAGCACAGGAGCCTATCCTGGGAGTAGCAGTTAGCCAGGCTGCCTTATGCCCTTAGGCCTGTGCTCCCCTAAGCCTCCCATATGCTTGTCTGGGCTACATGGAGCAAGCATTGAGGGAGTGTGCCTGGCTATAGCCACTGGACCTGAAGCCTTCTGCTGTCGATGCTGTGCCCTTCCCATCACACTCTACAGGCTCCTCCCTCCAAATGTATTCAGGGTGGACTCTCCTAGAGACACAGGAACTTTCCAAGTTCCCACCCCACCCTCATTCAAGTCCTTAACTTTCTAGCACCAAGAGGTCTGCTCTGAGCAGACAACCAATCTCTGGGTTGACCCCTTGCCCTGTGGCCTAAGCCCTAGTCCCTGTCTATCTTCCATGTCAAGGGGTCATACACTGACAGCCGATGCATTCTCAGCTGCCTGTCTGAATTCCTGAGCCAAGGTGCCTGCTAGAGTGTGTACCGATAATGCGCACCCATTTATTTGCTGGTGAAGAACTGCAACCAGCTGATGCCAAAGGATGGTCCAACTCCCATCCGTCACTACCATTTGCCTCAGCTCCTGTGGATGCACCTGTCCAGCCTCACCCACCACCCACCCTCAAGCTCTACAGCCCTAAATCCCAGCAGAGAATATGCAGTGAGAAAGGGCTGTCCTTTAAAAGAAGGAATCCTGACTGCTAAAATGCACCCTGTCCGAGATGCCTGAGAGAATCACAAAAGCTGGAAGGCTAGGGAAGTCAACTATAAACCCAGGCTCCACCAACCAGACTGCTCCAAAGGAGGCCCTGGACTCAGGCTGGCCAGAGAGGAAGCAGCGCAGCCCTAAGTCGGACTGCAGCAGCAGGCCACGAGCAAGGGAATGTATATTTGGAAGGGGTCAGGACCTCGGCTGGAGTCTGGCTTTTTATGGCGAGGAAGCTGACTGGGAAGGGCCTTCTGGCTTTCCTGTTGTGCCACTTTATCACACACACCCCCACCGGCCCCATCCCTCCTGGCAGTGCAGCTTGGGGAGCATGGTTGCCCCAGGAATGGGGGTTGGGGGAGGCCTTTTCTCTGTGTTGAGGTCCGGGGACCTTGCACAGGCAGGGTAGTAGTGACCGTGTTAGGTGGGTTGGTAGGGCCTATCCTGGAACCAGCGGACAAATAGAGGAAATGCCACATTCTCCCACTGTCACCAAATACATTTGCTGTAAATTATTTTCCTGCACCTCCCAGATAGTCTGGATGCTGATCGTGAGTGTGGATCAAGGAGAAAGCACAGAAAGCCCCTTGGGGTTCAGGGGTTTTCAATGTCAGCCCTAGTTTTCTCAGAAAAATCTAACAACCAGCCTGCCTGTTGCAAGAATGGCTTCTCCCCAAGGCTCTCTGCAGAACACATACAAGAGAACGTTTTTTTCCGTGCTTTTCTCTTGCTGTGACTAGAGCGACCTTCCAAGGTAGTATGAGAAAGTCATCTTTACAAAGTGAGCCTTGAAAAAACCTCTGGCTCCTAGGACACTGCTGCCCTGTGGCTTCTGGGACTCTAGAAAATCTCCCGGGGCCCTGAGAACTTCAGGCAGGGACTGAGCCTAACTTTGGGAACACTGCAGCAGCGGAGGTGGCGTCCCTGGGCAGGCCTGCCAAGGCCCTCTGAGCTACTCCTTTGGAGCCTGCGCTGATTTTGCCTAACTCAGAGGTCAGTTTTCATAGCTCCTCTACCAGCAGATTTTTTTAAAGAATGTGATCAACACACTTAAACCCGTATGGAGGCCTGTAGCCATTAAGGATCCATGCACAGCAGGGGAACAATGACCTGGTTTTTGACAATGACAGAAATTCAGAGCCCTTGAGATTTAAAGATGCAAAACGCACTGGTTTTCCTGCATTTACCCTAGGGTAGAAAACAGGAGGGGTCTCTCTCCTCTCCTTTAAATCATTCCCAAAGCCCTCTAAAAACTCCCATTTCCCAAAGAATTGCCTGAACCAAGACCCTCCCTTCAGTCTTTTATGCCTCTGGTGAAACACCAGGCCTCTAGGGGAAGCCCTGCCTGCCAGCCTTGAGCTCACAGATTTCTCTTCCACACCCACTCATATACGCAAAGCTGTGTTCACTTAAGGGCAAATGACAGTCCCCTTTCTCAGGAGCCACCTACAAGGACAGCTGGAAGAAGTTGGAAAGACTAGTCCAGAGGCGGCACCACAAGACTATCTGCACGCACAAAGGCCCTTGGGCAGTGTAGAGCAAAAAGACACTCCTTTCAGGAAGACAGGAAGAGGCTATCCTGAGAGCACAGAATCTGCAGAAGGGCCCCAATGACTTTTTGAGTCACTCTCAAATGCAGGCCCAGAGAGTCTGAGCTGGAACCCAGGCCAGACTTAAGTCATAGAGATAGACTTCTCCTCTCAGGGACAGCTCCAGCCCGCATGTATGGATGTGGAAGGAAATTCCAGGTCCTACTGCACTGCCTATAATATGCTCAATATGCTACAAATTTAAAACCAGTGAAGGAAAAAATCAAGTAAATAACACAAAACTAATATAAAACAGAGTTTCTTTGGAGGCAAGGTAAGATAGAAGAGGAGGCAACAAAGGTCTGAAGTTGAGCTCTCTGTGCCTTATTTTGGTTTCCAATAAGATGGACATGGTACATTTTGCTCAATTTTCCACCACTAATCACGTTGAGAGCCTTGAATGGGTTTGGGAGCTGGAACTCATTTAATTGGGCATTGTTTCTTTCTAACCTGACTTGGATGCAGCACCTGCCTATCTTCTGCTCTCTTCTCCAGCTCTATCCCATACCTGGGCACTAACTAGAATCATATCTCTACCCCCACCCTCAAAGTCATAGTGGAGGTGAGCAAAGGGGCCACTAGAGATGGTGCAGGCTGGCAGTAGGGGCATTCCATCCAGAGATTCTTTGGGGATCCCACGATTTTCTTTCAGGAAAGAAGAAGGATAGGAGAAATGGACAGGGGGACAAGAGGATGCTGACATAAATACATAGAGTCAAATGAGGTATAGAAAAGAAGGTGCTGGAATAAAAGGGTGGGGAATTCAGCCAAGAGAAGTTCCAGCTGTGATTGCAGAGCCCAAATGGCAAGAAAGAGGTGGGGCAGGGGGAGCTATGAGCCATATTATCAATCCAGAAAGGAGAATCTGGGGCAGTAGAATTTCTGAAACTGACAATTGGTCCCTTTGGCAAATTTCTGTGGGTTTCTCTTCCTGCTGAATATCTGAATACATCGGATTTCACTTACTTAGAACTCTCAAGCTTCTGGAACCCTTTCCTCTGCCTCTGGTCCTCAAAGAAGGATAAAGCCTCTAGCATGTTCCTTAGCTCCTTCCTCCCCGAGCCCTCATCTCGCTGACAGCCCCCACCATATCATAAGTCTGCTGCCTAGCAAGCTTTGTGACTTAGCTATCATCAATCTTACCTCTAACAGGATATTTGTTTATGTGCTGGTGGGAAAAGCTAATGGCTTCATGAAGCAGTCATAAAAGGAGTAGACAGGAGTCAAATATGAAGGCCCTATAACACCACTCAATAGTCTGTGGTAGGGGCTTTCAAGTAGGGACTCAAAGGCTCTTCTCAGTCATTCGAAGTGTGGGGAAGGGACTAGAGGGAACCTGTCACTTCAACTACTCTTTCTTTGGTACCACTGGCAGCTAGGACATGATGTGGGTCCCTCCGGCCTGGTGAGTAAGGTTCTTGGCCTGCCAGGGCTAACTGGCCAGGTGGCCTGAACCCAGAGGCACTGAGGCCTCAAGGGTTTTATACCACTTTGAACAAAACAAATGGCCCTCTGCCTCAAAGACAGAGTCTCCCAGCACACTAGTAACCAGGGTGGGAGGAAAAAGGGGCCATGTTCTTCACCTTTCAAAGTTAAGGAAAGCCCAAAAGGGTTGTAAGACACTCTCTCCGCAGAAAGCAGCCGAAAGCTTCCAGAGGACCAGCACAATTGAGCCTTATTACTACTCTACAAGTATCTATTATTAATGACACAAACTTTGTGGAATGATAAATTGCAAAATGCACGGTCGTTTGCAGGCAGCCTGTTGAAAAGGGCTTGCTAACTACACTACCCCAGAAAACAGCACGTGTTCCTACCACATGTGGAACATGCCAAATGCAAAATTTTACATGGCACATACCACACTGGCATTTGCCTATGAATTACTAAGAAAATAAATGTGCTCTGCTTCTCCTTTTGGGACAAAATACTATCCTAACGATTTCTACAGAGACAACTTACAAAATGAGTGGGCTCCTCACCTGAGTCCTGTATGTTCACCAGGAGGCTAATTTCCAAATGTGCTGGGGATCAATTAACTATCAAGCAGTTTTTCTTACAAAACTTACAAAAACTGCAAATCAACCATACAGGCCACTAAGGAATAAGTCATTCTAAGTGAAGAAAGAATGGCAGAAATAGTTTCTTTCTCTTAAACTAGATATGAGCGTTCAAAAGCAAATGTATAGACAATAGAAAACACTACACATGTGCGTTGTGATTTTTTAAATCATGAGTAGCTCTATCAACTCTCACATGACTCAGAACTACTACAGAGGCAACTTTGCAGAAATAACAAGGTGCGTATACAAACACCTTCCTAGACACACACACACACACACACACACACACACACACACACACACACACACACGTTCCATTCTTAATTTTTCAAGCCTGCAAATATCAGAGGAAGCTCTCCTCTGGACAGTATGGGAGCAGCGACGAGCGGCTTCTCAGGAGCCACAAGCTCACACTAGAAATCTGCTCCTCTAAGTTGCCTGGCACAGAAAAGGAAAAGCAAGGGACATCCACAGAACACCACCTCTAGGAGCAGGGACATTCTTTCCTTCCCTGCACCCCAGCACCACCAGACTAAGCGACAGGGCTCGAGGACAGCTAGGTTCCCCTAGGTCGCCTAGAACTGGACCGGGGGCTGGCTGCGGCCTAGGCGTTCTCAAGGCCGCGAGGCCTGAGAGGAGTAGATTACTTAGACCCGAACCTGCCGAACTCCGTCCACCCTCCAGCCTCCAAGCTGGCGTACGTGGCCCAAGTAATTCGTGTCCCTGTCACACAAGCGCCAGGTCGCAGACTGCGTTTCAGGCCGCCTGGAGCAAGCAGGCCAGTGTGGCCCGGCTGAGGCTGGTCAGCACGGCTGGGCTCCGTGCGCCCACCGAGGCTGCGGGACGCGCTGTCACCCGTGAGCAATGAAGTGCCTGTGACCTTTCCACCCAGGCTGGGCTCCTACACACACGTGTGTCTCCAAAACAAAGGCGGCGAGCAGGGAGGCAAGAGGAGCGGCGAGGCCGCGCGCGCCAGCCACTGCCGCGGGGCGAGGAAGGGAGCGGGCGCTGCCGGGGCCCGGCGCCCGAGGCCCTCGAGGCGCTGCTGCGGCCGCTGCGACCCCGGAACCGCGCGCCCGCGCCCGGACCCCCTGACCTTCCCTCGGCGCGGGTTTTTTTTTGGGGGGGCACCCCGACCCTACTCTGATGAACCCATCCAACTCAAGCGGGAAGGGAGGAGAAGGGGTGGGGGTCGTCTCCTTTGGACGCCATTTGCTCCACAGACACTAACTCGTTTCGGGAAGAGGCCGCCGCGGAGTCGCAAGCGGGAACCTGGAGGGCGACCGCGGGGCGGGGGCGCGCGGGGGAGGAGGAAGCCGCTGCGAACGCAAACAGAAGCCGGCCGGCCGCCCGCCGCAGCGGGTAATTACAGCTCATTAGCTCAGCAGCCTTCCCAGCCCGGAGCGGCGTCCTGGAGGCCGGCGTCGGGGCTGGACGCCACTCGGAAATGCATGGCCGCCTGGAGCCCCCCCCCCCCCCCCAGAAAGCCCGAGGCCAGCCGCGGGTCTCCACTCGCCACCCCCTGTCCAAACAGTTGAACACGGACATCCTGAGAACCGTCCAGCCTCCTCCGTGCGGGCCTTGGGTCGGTCAACCCCTTCGGAGGGGACAGGGCCATTGGTCACCTGCTCAGGTCTCCCGCAGGCCTAGACAACCCAGGTCGGGCCACCACTCTGGGTCCACAAATCCCAGCGCCACGCTGTGACTCCCCAAAGTAGAGTTGGGATACGACTTCTAGAGATTTGTAAATAGACATTTCCCTTCTCCTCTTCCCACCCCATCCTCTGCAAGGGGTAACCTGAGGAGGCACTCAAGGCTAGGGCAACCCAGAAAACCCTTAAAGCCACAGTGAGGCCAGCCCCAGCCGGCTTGCCCGGAGGAGACGCCCTGCCAGCGCCACTGCGAGCTTCCCTGGCTATTATGTTACCGCTCTGAGCAGCGGGAACCGAGCGAATCAGAGGCCACGTAAGGCAGTTTTTGACTGAAATTAGAGTGTATTTATTTGCAGCAATCCTTTAACAATGATCAAATTTTGACAACAAGCAACAGCAATTACTGCTTAAGTGTTGCCTCTAGATAGGAGCGGCAGATAGGAACCTGCTTTATCTCGAAAACAAACTGAAGGCCTGAATATCTGTAATCAAACCGCCATCTCCCCAAGTCTGATTGACAGGGCAGATCACCCTAAGATAATGAATTTATTACATTTCCTGGGTTATTTACAAAGGGGGGGGGAGGGCCAATCCGGATTGCCCCCTAGGTTTAACTGTAAATTAACAAGAAAAATTGGTTTGAAAAGAAACCACCCCAGATGAATGTTTTTTTTTTTCTGCCTTCTTACTCTTCCTTCTGGTTATTGCTGTAAATCTTTTAAAAAAATGTTCTACAAATATATATTCTAAAAGTTTTCCCAGGATTAAATATCTATTTCCAACCCACAGTATATTTATATTTTAAAAATTTAATCCTTCTGTGTAATGCATGAATAATTGTAACTGTGAGTGAGTTATATACATATATTTTAAAACTAGTTTATTTCTCCTCTAAGAAACGAATGAAATTAATAGAAAAAAATCTATTCGGCATCTGGCTCACAGGTATATATAATACTCATTGCAAACTATATGGGACATGAAGGCTAATATCCATCTATTAGTATCTTGAGGCACATTTGCATCTCTGTGCACAGGTACCACTGTGGTAACACTGCTGCTGATTCATGGACTTAAAAACTGCCAAATCATGTTCTGTAGTTACTGAAGAAACGTATTTGTTTATGTGCCAACTCAGATCTACTTAGGAAATTATCTTTTTAATAGCCACAAAGCAAGTTGACTAGATAGTATGTTTTGCAGAAAATGTTGTAGGAAAAAAAAATCTACTTAACAATTTTAAAAACTGCTTTTAGCGAAATTTGACATGAACTAGAAGTTATCTCCACCTTTAAAAAAAATCTGACAGAGAATAGGGAACTCCTACAATTTCCGCTCTGAAATCTTTTCTTTATATTAAAGCTGTATTAAAGTATCCAGACATATAGCTCTTATTCAAACTGAATGGCAATTTATTAATAAACAAACAATGGATATGATCAACAAAAAGAAAAGGATGATAGAATGAGATTAATACAGTTTCCCTTTTTATAATGAAAGAAAAGGCACATTTTAAAAGTTTCAGGCAATTGAACTTGAAAAGCTTTTGGAACACTTTCTGGTGTTTGGTCCGTAACATCCAACTACAAATTAAAAATAAATTACTATGTTGCAATTTACATTTAAAAACAAGTCCATGAATAAAAAGAAAGCGATTTTTATAAACAGGGACTTTCCCCCTTCTTTCGACATAGGATAAAATATTATCTTACAGGTGAGAGGCAGAGGCAGAGGGGCGAATGAGCAGGAAAGCGTCTCTGAACGCAAGAAACTTACGTGTTATCTGGAGTAAACTGTCCTTTAATAAACCATGATTTTGTTGTCTGTACAAAATAGTTTACGGTTTGGCTTACTTAGATAAGGCAAAAGTGGAGGAGGTTCTGCGTTAATCTTTTAGGAAAATAGGTTTTCTCTGAGCTGATGCTGGTGAGCTGAATTTCAGGAGAGATTCTGTTCGCTGGTGTGATGAATCTTCTCAAGTTTTAAAATTTGTATGTTTTTAGTTTCGATTTTGCATTGCTGGGTTCTTTTACTGTTCCTGCTCTGGGGTTCCATTCCATTTGGCTCTAAAGAGTGCCGCGGGAATAGGGTCAGAATTTGCTACAGTCATAGACGAAAGCCCCCGACGTGCGGTACAGAGACTGGCTGGCTGGAAAAGCCATCTGACAGCTACTATTCCCATTCACTGGAGAGTTGTTCAAGCCGATCCTCTGCGACTCGAACATTTCCCGCACCGAGTGGAAGTTCTGCTGCTGGCCAGGATAGCCTGCGGCCGCCGCAGCCGCCGCCGCGCTCGCCAAGTGGCCCAGGTCTCCACCTGCCTGGTTCAGGTACCACGAGGTGAGTCGGCCTTGGTGGGATGCAGGGTGGTGGCTGGCCTCCTGGCCGCCCCCGCCGTGACTCAGGGACGAAGAGCTGCTGCTGGTCGCTGGGGGCAGCGAGTAGTCGGGCAGGGGGTCGTCCACCGCCGCGCTGCCCGCGCCTCCCGCCGGACCCTGCAAGTGGCCGCCACGCTCGCCCGCCGCGTACAGGCTCATAGCCTGCAGGTTGCAGTGGTAGGTGGCGGCGCCCCCCGTACCCGCCGCGCCGCTGCCGCCGCCGCCGCCGCCGCCACCTCCGCCGCCGCCTCCGCCGCCGCCGCCCGAGCTGCCCGCACTGGAGCTCTGGCTGCAGGGGGAGCTGTAGAGGGAGCTCTGGCCCGGCGAGTAGGCGCCCAGCGCCAGCGGGGGCGCGATGCCTGCGCGCGAGGACGCAGCGGCCGAGGCCAGGAGGCCGGAGCCGAGCTCCGCGGCTGAACCCTGCGGCGACCCCCGCAGCGACGTCATGATGTTGTCCACGCTGAAGCCCTGGCTGTGATGCGGCGGCGGCGGCGGCGCGGGCTGGGGCGGCGGCGCGGGTTCGGCAGCGTCCAGGCTGAGCGGCCGCGCCGACGGCAGGCTGCCCGGGGGGCTGCTCCCGCTCGACAGGCTGCTGCTGCTGCTGTCGGGGCTCTCGATTTTAGGCACTGTGGCGGCGGCGCCGCTGCCTAGGGCGGCAGCCGGGGACAGGGGCTGGGGCGGCGAGGGACACGTACCGTTCTCCGTCTTGATGTCCTGGATGCGCACGGGCGGCGGCTGTGGCCCGGGAGCGGAGCCCTCGGCCTGCTCCGGGGGCGCGGGCGCGGGCTGGCGGCCGGTCTGCGGCGGCGTCGGGTCCTGGAGGTGCAGCCGGCCCTTCTCCTCCTTGTCCTTCACCGCGTCCTTCTTTTTGAAGCGCCGCCGCCGCCGCAGGAAGCTGCCGTTCTCGAACATGTTGTAGGAGTCCGGGTCCAGCGTCCAGTAGCTGCCCTTGCCCGGCTTCTTGTCGTCGCGAGGCACCTTGACGAAGCACTCGTTGAGCGAGAGGTTGTGCCGGATGCTGTTCTGCCAGCCCTGCTTATTGTCCCGATAGAAGGGGAAGCGGTCCATGATGAACTGGTAGATGCCATTCAGGGTGATCTTCTTGTCCGGGGCATTCTGGATGGCCATGGTGATCAGAGCGATGTAGCTGTAGGGAGGCTTCACCATGTCCTTGGGCTGCGGCTGGGGCGTGTAAGGCCCGTAGGCGCGCGCCATGCTGCCGGGGTACTGCTCGGCGTGAGCAGGGTGCGAGTACACGCTCATAGGGGCCGGCATGGCGGTGTAGCCGCCCCCGGCCGCCGCCGCGGCAGCGCGATAGTAGCTCTGCTCGCCGCCGAGGTAGGGCACCACTCCCAGGGAGTTGGGGCTGGACACGGAGTAGCGCGCCTGCATGGCCCCGGCTCGCCGCCGCCAGGCGCAGTCCGCCGCCCCCCACCCTCACTCAGGCCGGGCCGCGCCGCACCGGCCGCCGAGTCCGAGTCCCGGCCGCGCCGAGCTGCTGCGGGCCCCGCCGCGCTGCGTCTGTCCCGGCCCGCGGCCGCCTCCTTGCTCCCGGGGCCGCTCGGCTGGCCTCTCCCTGCGCTCGCCTGGCGCCTCGCAGCCCACTCAGTTCCCGCGCGGGCGGAGAGGGAGGGTCGCTGCACCGGGAGAGGGCCGGACGAGGACGTCGCGAGCCGCCTCGGAGGAACGTTCAGAGCAACTTCCAGGCGCAGTCGGGGCAAAAAAAGAGACAAAAGTTTAAAAAAAAGTAAAATTCAAAAAAAAAAAAAAACACAAAACAAAACAAAACAAAACAAAAAAATAATAAGAAGGCGCCCTGCTCGCCACTGCCTGCGCCTTCCAGGAGACACTGCTCGGGGCTGCTGGCTAAGGCGGCCAAATAACCAGGGGCGGGGGCAGCGCGCCGGCCGCCTTCCCGGGCCCCCGCGTCACCTTTTCTCAGTCTCTTGCGCCGGCCGCTTAAGGAAGCATTGGGAAAACTTCTGAACTTTTGAGCATCCGTCACCCAGGCGAGGACTTTTTTACGCAGTTACATTTTTTTCCGGGCAGCGGAGCCCCGCCCCACTCCGGAGGCGGCAGCCAATGGGAGGAGAGAGACGCCTGTGAATGAGCCAGCGGCCGATCTCGGCCGGCCCGCTCCTGGCGGCTGGAGGACCGCGGGGCTGACCACACGCGCGCCGGCTGCCCGGGCCCGGCGCCGGCGCCCGCGCCCCTGCCCGCACTCAGCCCGCGCTCGGTCCTCCCACCGCACCCACCCACCCACTCAGGGCCAAACACTGCGGTTCTCCCGGACTGCAGACTTTCGGTGTCCTCGCCGGCCCCGAGACCCTTCCTGCGTCCACTGTTCCCAGGCCTCCTCGGAGCCCTCGAGTCTCTCTCTTCGCACAGGATCCGCCTCAATCCTTAGTCTACCCGGCTGTCTCCAGCGCCGGGGTTTCTCCCTCCTTGCCAGCCTTCCGCCTATCCTTTGGCCTCTCCTTTTCCGAATATCCCTCTCCCTGCCATCCATGTCACACCAACATCCCATCCGCTCTCCACAGGCAGGTTCTCCAGTCCGACTTTAGGTTACCAAGGCTCAGTCCCAGCCGCGAGGGTTCCAGTGAGGAAGAAGATGGTATTTCGGTGCCTCACCCCACTCCCTGCTAGCAGTAAGCAGAGGGGGTAGAAACCTGGAACTTCAGACGTGTGTTAAGCTGATAGACTGTGTAGGCCACATTGAGGAGCACGGGGTTCACAGGCGTCCCAGGGCTTAAAAAGGAACTAGAGAGTTCGGGCTAAGAGGACTCCAGAAGTTTTCTCGACAAACTAAGTGTTGCCCTTCTGTCCTGACCAGCACCTGTGGGCTCATAGGGCCAGTTAGGTTCAAAGGGGCTCGGTGACATTACTAGCTGTGATGAAGCAGAGTCAGATAAATATCCCCAAGAGCTTAAGGCTTCCTTCCCCCAAGCCACTCTCCGCTTCTACCCATCCTGGGGCAGCTGTCTCATAGAGTCTAAGTTGGAGGAAGTGTTCAGAATTGCACCTACAAGGCGGCTCAAAGATTCTGAAGAGATAAGCCCTGAATGCTCCTTGATATTCGGGTGATTAGACCTCAAGGCTGCAGCCTCTGGGTGACTTGAACAGCGTGGGTAGAGATGAGATT
>NW_022196913.1:35964441-35975229 GCF_008632895.1 Mastomys coucha | reverse complement strand
AAAAAAAAAAAAAAAAAAAAAACTCGGACAGAGTGGACACCAGGTCCTTTACTAGAAGATGGGTTTGAGAGCCTGTGAAAAAGTGTGTGTGACTCACTTTTCACCTCGGTTCCTCCGATTTCTGGTAATCTTTAACACCAGGACTTGCTGGGAGTCCCTTTTGGTTTACCGACTTGAACCTTCCTTCCTCACTAACACACACACACACACACACACACACACACACACACATCACCTCTCCCTTAGTAGATAAGGATGCTGATTTATATAGTAGGCACAGCTCTGGGTTGCTTGAACATACATACATACATATATACATACATGTAATTTCAAAATGGGCATTTATAACAAAGGAAGAGAAAGACCTGTTTCTAGAATTCACATACAAACACCACACATACACGCACACACACACACACACACACACACACACACACACACGGTCACGGGCAAGCGGTTGCGTTCTGGTCTAGCACAATCTGGGCTTACTTGATCCCGGTTCCCAGATGTTTGCAAGACTAAGGGCACTGTTGGACTGGGAGAAGTACCGGAGTCAGCAGTTGATTCCTAAAGATTCTTGGATGTGGTGAGAGTATAAGCTACACGTCTTAAAATATAATAAATTCGTGTCTCCTTCTAGCCCAGCACACCCACGGCTTCACCAGCTCCGGACGCTGTGGCTTTAAGTCCTGGGTCTGGCCCTAGCTGGAGTACAATTAGAAAGTGATCGTCCCCTACACCTTGGCATTTGGTTCTTAAGTTGTGTGTGCACAACCAGCTGTGCAGTAGGATGAACGCAGCTTTTAGCAATTTCGCAGCTTTTAGCAACTTGTTTGTTTTCTGATTGTGGGGTTTCCACATTCCAGCGGGCGGGGTTCTGCAAGAGACAATGTGTTGGACTACCCTCCCCCAGTCCCCAGTTGCTCCCCAACCCCCAGCCCATAGAAATGTAAACAGTTTGTTCTGTAAATAACAAATCGAACAGCAGTGGTGTTTTCTGTTGCCCTCCGGTTTTGGATATAAAATTTGCCATTGTGAAATTCGTATTTGGCACGCGGGGGGGGGGGTCAGTTTTACAAAGATCAACTTTCCACGGTTGGGCGCTGGATAATCGCCAGGAAAAGATATTTGCATTTGGTTTTTATATGCTTACTCGGAAGCAAGCCTCCAGTGAACGGTTTGATTGTATTTCAAGCGCTCAGTGTTTTATTATTGTTGTTGCTAGCTGTTGTTTGAACATGAAGATGCAGTGGGGGGGGGGGGTGCAAGATAAAGTTTTCACTTTCATGTTGAAGTTTTGGATGCCCCTTTTCTGCTGTCCCACGGGCAATCACTCTGCTGCCTCCCCTACAACCCATGATTTGATTGGGAGAAATACCGCAGGACCCCTTGGGCATCTTTTTTGACACCTTGGGTACTTGCAGCTTGAAAGTCCCCGCAGGCGACAGCAGTAATGAATGTTTGGTGGAATGGTGGCTGGGCGCAGCCGACCTTCGTTCCCCTCTCTGACCCTTCAGGAGAGGTTACAATTCCCCAGGCCTAAGGAAGGGATCTTAGCTTTGAGAAAGAGGCATGACGTCATGGTAACGGGTTTAAAAAAAAAAAAAAAAAGAGAGGCCTCTGTGGGCCCCTCTTGCACAAAAGCACCGGGAAGCGGGATGTGGCGAGAGCTTCTGGAATGCCCGGATTGGGGACGTGGTGACACCACAGGAATGGGGAGTGGGGCCAAGGGCCAGCAACACCGAGGCTGGTCACCAGAACCTGGAAAAGCTATTTTCCGACTTCTAGTTAAGGGAGTAAGGATTGGATGGAGAAAGGAGTTCAGAGATCCAATCCCGCAGGGTGTGAAGCAGATCGACTTGTGTTCCCTATGCGGTACCCTCCAGGCCCCACTCAGTCCAGGCCTCTGATTTTTCTGCCCATTTGTGTAGTTTCATTCTCTTGTTTCGGTGGTTAGCCTTGGAAGCCCCTGCGTGTGCATCGAGGGTCAGGACTAGTTGTACCCGAAGCGGTACAACCTTCCACTGCTCCCCAGGAGTGGGAGCTGGGTCAGTAGAGGTGGCTTACCCCGCTGGAAGACCAAGTGGGCCATCGACAGTGTGCATGGGAAACTTCCCACGAGGTTACCACGACAGACAAGTAGGGCAAAGTCAGTTTGGAGGTGTCTTTCAACTATTTAAAGAATTCCCTTAGTTCTCCATTTGGCCCTTTTCCTCTCCTGAAGTCCGTGGGAGGGGAGGATGTCCTAGGGTCAAAGTCGGTTATTCGTTATCAAACCATCAGGTGGCACGTAGATTTTTGTCATCGGTGTGACTTTTCACCAGAGGGAGGAGTCGTGCGGTGGGCATGAGGGGTGGGCAAACACCTGGGTGGCTATGAATTCCTGCAATCGACTTCCTCCGTAGGAGACTTGACAGCAGAACATTCATAACGGATTCCTCTAATTCAAACGACTTCTACAAAAATAAAAATAAATAAAAATAAATAAAAAACGGGAAAAAAGCGTTTGTCTTTGATTACTTCGAACACAAAATGATTACCTTGCTTATCTGTATGGTTGAATTAATCAGATAGTCGCCCATTTAGACATAACCCTCCGCGAGAAGTTTGCACGAGATAATTTAATGACATCTCCCAAGTTCTCAAAGTTAGTCTTCTTGGCCTCTCTAATTGCTTACATGGACAGAGAAAGCCAACACCTGCTCTTTAACCCCTGGGATGGACCCACTTGTCAGCCCTCTACAGGAAAGCTCCACTCTTCCTGAGCGGTTCCCGGTTCAGAGCCGAGTTGAGGTTCAGAGCCGAGTTGAGCTGTAAAGGGGCCACAAAGCATGGGAGAAATGAATCTTTAACTTTGGAGCCTGGTCACCAAAGAGCCAGATGAAGAGCCAAACTGCCCCCTATTTAAAAAAATAAAAAATGAAAAATAAAAGAATAACAATAAAATTTGAAAAAGGGGCGGACGATGGGAAAGGATGGATTGTGTATACCGGCATAAGCCCGCGCCTTGGTTCCTATAATCCAGATTCCCAACAGACTCATGGTGGCAGCCAACTTTAGGGCCTGGGAAGGCAGAGGCCTCTTTATTTCCCAGCCTCCCCACATCGCGGGTGATCTGTAAAACGCAAGCAGGTCCCCAGACCCGGGAGACTTGCGCTGCCAGAATCTACCCGGTGCGGGCTGGCGCCGACCGTCGGGCAGTGGGGCGAAGGCCAGCACCTTCCCCCAGCTGCACAGGAAACTTTGCCCTTTAGCACCCACACCCCTGGGCCATAGATGTTGAGAGAAATGCTGTGCTCTGAGGGACAGACCCTCAAAACGATTCGGGATGCCCAGTGAAGATGGCTGCACCTTGCAGACTGAGGGCTGGTCCCAAGTCGCCTGCCAAGATCCCCGGCACCAGTGCTACAGTGGATCGTTCTTCCTGACTCCCAGGGCGCCCTTCGTTAGAGACCCCTAGTCTGCCGCCTGCAATCCCAGCTGGCCCCGGCTCTGGGACGCACCCCATATAGTGCACCTCACTGTACTCTGGGCCAGCAACTGTGGAGATCTAGAGTGCACAAGAAGCAGTCGGTCTCACAGTCCTCATTTTCGGGGGCGGTGGGCACTCGCGGTGCACTGGGCTAAAACTGGCTCTTAAAGTCTTAAGGTACAATACAAAAAGTTAGCACTTGACTCTGCGAGGCGAGCCCTGCTGGATGGATATCTGATGCTCCCAGGCGATTGCAGATAGGAGGGGTGACACGAGGACCCGCAGCCTCTTCCCTCCTCTGCAGCTTTCTACTGCCCAGGAGGCAAAGGCAAGAAAGGAGGGAGCGCATGGAAACCCAGGGCCACTGGGCAGCTCCGAGCCGAGCTCTCCGGGTTAGGTGCACGGATCCCTGGGCCAGTCTTCCTCCTCGGGAGCTGAAAGCGCGGGCTCCCAACACTGCGCGTGCTCCGAGCGCCCCCTGCCGCCCACTGCTTCACCTCCGTATTGCCTCTTCGGTCCAGAGGCCGGCGAAGGACAGTCCCTTTCCTTCTGTAGCCTCTGGGGGAAACGGGTTGGCCGAGGACCTCGAGGCTGGAAGGAAGCCCCATGAGCTCTAGCTCCCTATTTTCGCGAGCAGCAACTTTCACTTCCCCAGAGACCCGGAGAGACTAGTCCTATCCCGGTGAGCATCCCCGCAGGCAGAGATCTGGGATATTCTTCCTAGAGCCGGAAGTGACCTGAGATTGGGGCTCTCAGCCACCGGCGACACATTCCTTCCAGAAGGCCCCTTTAAATTGATGTACACATTACAGAAAAAGCAAAGCCGCTTCACCGAGAGAATTACTTTCTGAGAGATGCCAAGGAATGCATTTACTGGCCGCCAGGTCTGCCAATAAAAGTTGCAAATGAAGACTGCTGGTTTCCAGGAAAATGTACTTGTGTTTTTAAAACACTCCTTAGTCTTAATTACCAAAAACTGAACCTCCAAAGAACCGGTTTAAAGAACAGGACTAGTGAGTGGCAGTGATGGTGGCTGCTGGTGAGGTCTCACACCCCCGCATGCATTTACACACCCGAACTCACCGCGTGAGAACAGACCATGCACACCTACGGCTTTACCAATGCAGAGGCGCGCCAGTATTTACATACTCTGCAGACATAGACTCAGGCTCAGCGCTGGCACCTGAGGAGGTATGCATTGGGATTAGTGAGTGCTGTTTAGTTTGGAAGTGAAGCTGTAAGAAAAGACAAATACAGAAGCAAGCGGCCACAGAATAGTAGATAGAAATAAATGTGTGCAAAGAAAGGAGACACTTGAACCATAGTATTTAGCTATGGCTTTCACAATCCCTTTTCTTTAACACCAACAAAATATAGCAATGTATCCAGAATCAGTCAATCTCTCTCTCTCTCTCTCTCTCTCTCTCTCTCTCTCTCTCTCTCTCTCTCTCTCTCTCTCTCTCTCTCTGTGTGTGTGTGTGTGTGTGTGTGTGTGTGGGTGTGTGTGTGTGTGCCATTGAATTCTGGGCCTCCAGCTTGCTGATCCCTAGATGTAATCATGGATTACACACCAAATTACTTTTAGGAAAGATCTCCTTTTGTTTGAGGACACAAAGACCCCAGCTGGAATTTTAAAATCTCTCTCCATCCAACCAGTGAAGCAGCTATTTTTTTCCTCCCCAAAGCTTGGTTTAGGGTATCACTCTAATGCCAATGAAAGGCGAATTTGTTTGATAGGCTGTGTCTCTCTTAAGCACAGACACTAATAAGCACACTAATAAGAATACTTAAGATGCTTGGAGCACTTACGTTGTCATCCTGCCAAGTGCTACAAATAAGCACTCCATTTAACCCTCACAAGGACCCTGACATTGATGCTATTATCTGCAACTTACACATGAGAAAAGGGAAGCTTAAGGAGAATAAATAACCTGCCAACAGGATATATAGCCTCCCAGATTGACTCATTGAGTCTGGAGGACCTTAACATGCCCCTTGTAAATACAGAGTTTATGTGCCAACAAGAGAGGGAAATCTAAATTAGTAAGTGTCACAAATGGCAAATTTCTACCTTTATTTCACATGCCAATCTTTAAGTACATTTCAGGTCAATGATACATTTACTAAACAACATGGATGTGGAGCATTTTTTTTTTCCTGTAGCATGATTCTAGCAGCTGGGGACATAACAGATACCCTTTACGAGACCTTTCTGTGAGGTTGTATTTAAATAACTGTGGGAAGAATTCCTATACACATCGGTACTTAATGTATTGTGTCTATGAAGTGTATCGGACTTGGGCAGGACTTGTTTATCTACACACTTATCCATGATTTCAGAACTACTCACACTAAGAGATATAAACCAGACCCAGGTAAATCTAGAAAGTAAAAGTATGCCCATGTGTAGATGCTTATTTACATTAGTGATCAAACTCAGGACCACACATATTAGGCAAGGGTCCTATCCACTACGTTGCCCAGGTTGTCTTTGAGTTCAAGATTCTCCTGCCTCTGCCTCCTGAGCCTGGGTAAATAAATGAGAATCTTGATAGCAGTTGTATTTTCTCACTCTTTGGAAGCTATTAGGTGGCTCCCCCTATTTGGTTGCTTCAAGGTTGTTCTCCAATGAGCATAGCAAATGAAGAATAAAGGTGCACTCCTGCACCTCCCCCCCCCCAGCTTTATGGTGTCTCTTAGCAACAGCCACTGATCTCAGGGACCAATCAGACAGGGCCTTGCAAGTAGGCAGCTGCAGAACCTGAAGGCAAAGTTGGGAGTATTCTTCTCAGTCCTTACTACAAAATTCAGACCAAGGGGCTTGGCAAAGCTTGACCGGCAAAAGCTGTGGCTATCCCTAGGGCCGCGGGACCGCAGGACCTCATGCCAGAACTACTCCACCCCTGCCACCAAAATGATCAGAGTAAGACGGTTGACATCACAAGGAGGGAAACTGAGGCTTGGAAGAGTAAGCTGGCCCATAATAAAGTGGGATCCTACTCAGTACTAGCAAAGCCTAGCGCAGCTTTGCCACAGCACGTCGACCTTCGATCCCACCAAGGCTTTAGGGTCTGGTGCAGGTGGAGACCTTGGGTCGCTTGGGGGAACAGAGTGGAAGCAGAGTACAGAAATGGTGAAGGATGCAAAGGAGAAAAGGTGAACGGAGAAAGGGCACCGAGGCCTTTCCTGGGAAACCCTCTACTGCTCCCCTAGGGTTTGGTCTTCCTCTGAGTCTGGGTCTGGAAGATTGTGCCAAAGGCTAAGAGTGGAGTGAAGGCACGGGGGCAGATGGTCTCCTAGACCTCAACTAGGTCTACACTCCAGTGCAATGCTGAAGTGCAGGCGCTTGCCCACTATATAGCCGAAAGGACAGCAGAGGCTGTGGGCCAGTGTATGTGTCAGGGGGTGTGGGGACCACTGTAGTGATGTCCAGGGAATCTAAAAGGCCCCGTGAGCCCCAGTTCTCATCCATTATATTTCTTCACTACTGGCCAATACAGATTGTGGCCACCACCAGGCCAGACTCCCCAAGGAGCGCCCCAGGTCCTTGCAGACTGCTATGACAGTCTAGGACTGCCCTGCTTCTCTTCAAGCCCAGCAGGCTGGTATCTGACTGCCTTTGTCTGCCACAGCTTGGAGGAAGGTCCCTTTGCCGGCGGCTGTTGTGTTCACACAGGCCGCAGGCATGCACTCGGAACCCGGAGCAGGACCTGTGTTTAGTCTACCTCGCTGACGTCCTTCCTGAACAGATGGGAAAAGGAAACGAGTCTCTTAGCCATTTCTGCCTCGCGGTACCTCTGCTCATCCATCATTTTCTCACTTAAAGTCACAGGATGGCAAACTCCTGCCTCACTATTGGGCAGATTGGGGGCTGGGTCGCCAGGGAGCGGCCAGGCTGGCTGGGTGCTCTCTCCCTCCTTCCTTCAACACAAAGGTTTACATTATTGGCTCCCCCAGTGATGAAACAGGCACCAGATTAGATAACGCTAAACGTGCTTTCATAAGGTGCCAGGATGGCCCACGGGACCGGCTCCTTCAATTTGCCAGAGTGCATGCTACTACTCAATTTGTTTTCAGGTGATTATCTCCTTTCACAAACAGACAGCACAGAGGCACCCTGTGACTGACTAGGGAGAAGCCCACCATTGCCCAAAGCCCGAAAAATTACTCACCCAAAAGGAGCAAGTTGCCATGAGCCGCTGACTTCTGGGAGCTGGCCTGGCAAGCCTGATTGTTTTGCTTCTGTGTGTGGCAATTCCACACAGTGCCGGCTGCCCTAAGACACACAACATAGTAGTTTTCATTGTTTGTCTTTATGAGTATTTGCTATCAAAGATGATTTGTTAGACCTATTTGTTTTAGTAAGGAACGTGTCCAAAGGCAGGCTGACTCGGCGCTGGGAAATGTTTTGGCAGTGGGCAGGGAAGGCCTGTGGAGCCAGCCCTCCTGACAGAGAGGCCAGCTTACGCTCACATTTTGTTTAGTATCAGTGCATTGTCTACTGTGTGCTGGGAGCAAGCTAGTTTTCTAGTAAAACACCACTGTCATTCATGCCAGCTGCTTTTCTTTTTCTATAGAATGGGCTCATAGATTCAGTCATGTTCCACACTGCTGTGTTCACTCATTTTCAATGGTTTTTTGTTTTTGTTTTTGTTTTGGAGATTATAAGAGATTTGGGCAGAATGTACTTCAGTGGTAGAGATGTGTATGTGTGTGTGTATGTGTATTTACTCGAGTGAATACACACATATGCATATTAGATATGATAGTCTATGCACTGAGGAATACAAGCAGGAAAAATACAAAAAGAATTAAAAAAAAAATCAAGTCCTTGGCTTCTCCAGTGGTAAAACTTCTTCCCTAGCTTGTGTAAGCCCCCGAGTTTCTATAACACTACAAAAACTATAAAACTGCAAAAAGATAAAGAAAAAAATTAAATACCAGGATGCTAACGCATGGTGATAGCCAGTTTTTACTTGTAAATGGAAGTTGAAAATGAAACCAGCACCGCCTATTTTTCCTGAGTTGAGTTTGGCAAATTTTGTGTTTCCCTGGTGATAGTCTCTTCCCCGCCTCTTCCTTTCTTGACAGCTTGTACATCAGCAGTCTGATGATATCTATATAGCCCGCCGATTTCCAGGAGAATCAGTTATCAGATGGTGTTGACAGTCTGTTGTAAATCTCATAAAAGAAGAGTTGGAGCTCATTTTGCAGCTCTGCCGGACATTTTCCAAGAAAGTATTTAGAACCCAGAGAGCATTCCGAAACAGATCCAAGGGACATTAGATGCAGGTCAAGTGCTGGCTTCAGAAGTACTTGGCAATGCTTTCCCATCTACCCACCAAACAAACATCGTGTCTATATTTGGGGAAAAGAATGTTTGGTGAGTAATGTTCTCTTAGGAAATTTTATGGAGTTTTGAGTCATTCACCCGAATGTACATCTTGATAGGTTTTAGTAATCATCCCCCATGGGCCCCATTTCTGACTATTTGCTGCCATTAAAAATTCTGCTGAGCAGATGTGGAGGAGCTGCGGAAGGTAAGGAGGAAGATGGGGCTAGAAGGATCAAGGGTGGTTCCAACGCTGTGTTTAGGCATCAAAATGTCTTCTGCAATGCGCCAATACAGGTAGTGCTGGCGTTTTCATACGTCACATTGAATAAAGCAGAACAGTGTAAGATCCACGTTTCTGAAGGAAACACAACGGGTACATTTTCCTTTTTTCATTGACTAATTATTTTGTGGATGTCAGAAACCAACACTGTTGGAGTTGGTTCTGTCCTCTCATGTGGGTCCTGAGGGTGAATGAGCTCAGGGCATCAGGCTTGGCAGCAGGCACCTTTAGCAGATGCATTTTGTCTTGCTGGCTGGGTGATTTGTGATACCAATTTCTCATTACAGAATGGGGAGGATGGGAATTCTCTCACAATCTGCATGGTTTGTTAGTAAGCATCTGAGGCAGACTCTGAAAGGCAAGTGTAGGGTTTCCTAGGTAGGAGTCCTTACGACTGGGCACAGGAGAACACAGGGTATTCCCCTTACCTGAATTACTTTCCTGGGATAGTAGGGGGTTATCGTTCAAGCATGACCCTCTGCTTTTGAGGGGTTAAGAATTAAATCTGGGGTCCCCAGGCTCTGTCCCTGGAACATACCCCCGCTGCTTTTGTTCTGTTTTCAAAAGCTACCTGAAGTCTCTGGATTATCAATGCATGTTATTCTGGCTTTCTTTCATTCATCAGAGACTCTGGGCCCTAGGAAGGAAAGTGGGCAAGAGGGGGTAGCCACCCACCGCTTCTCATCCTTTCTGTGGCCAGCTGATCCCGTTTGCAGAGACACTGTCTCTTCAGTTGTAACCTGAACATGGGGTTCAGCGTAGTCCTTGCCATCAGGAACTTGGGGTACACTGGGCAGTGTGGTCCTTTTGGAACTAAGGCCCACACCTAGCAGAAACATCTGGAACATTTTTTTTCCCTGAGGAGAAGGAGGAGACCCCCCTACCCCCGGCAGCAGCATTCTGGATGATGTAGCAGGTCCACTCATCCAGCAAGTGCGGGGCCACAATTTGGTGCCACGACTTAGAGCCTTCATTCTAAGGGCCCTCACCCCCTCTTGGGGAGAGCGTGGGTGTTCTTTATGAATAGTTTCCATCTGGGCATGAAGCTCTAAGATCCTGATCCAAAATCTGCCTACATACAGCACGTGCTATGTAAGGCCATTTTCTTTTTTGAAGCAGATCCAGAACAATACACACAATGAACCACAGGCAGGACACCTATAGGGAAAAAAAGCTTGCCCCAGTAATCTCAGTGGAACTAAGTGGTAGGCTGGCCAGGCCAATCTCACAGAAAACGAACCCGTCCCCAACTAAAGTGGCAGTGGCAGTGAGGTGTTCCAGGGGCTCAGGCTACAATGGGTGAACGTAGCATTATTAGTCTTTCTTCTACAAGGCCCTGGTGGCCAGATAGGCACAAGGCCCAGCATGAAGTGCTTAGCTGTGCCTCCATTTACATTGACATGTGTGTCTTACTGAAATCACGATACAGTCTCAGTGGGGGAACCTTCAAAATATCCCCGAAAAGAGAAATTTCCAAGGTAGGAAATTTTAAAATGAAGATTATGATGAAGGAGAAAAGGTTCTCTGGCTTCCCAGCTAGACACTGAGGGTTACTGGAAGCAGAGCATCTGTGGAGGGCTGGGAACACAGTCCTTCACCTAGCTCAGTGGCTACTTAGATCTGCAGGTGCACAGAAATTACCAGTGCACGTGATATCCTCATCTACCGTAGTGTGCGCTGGACTGCATGCAACTGAGAGAT
>NW_022196913.1:35944459-35964431 GCF_008632895.1 Mastomys coucha | reverse complement strand
TTTTGTATTGTGGAGTGGAACCCAAGACCTCAAGCACATTGAACAAGTACTGGGTCCCGGAGTTACCTCGAAGCCATACATTTGAGACGTTTTCTCCTCTCATTAACAAAAAAGTTTGAAGTCAGCTGCATGTGCATTAACAAAAACATTAGCTTTCTGGGGTTGGCAGAACAGAGGATGAACACTTTGTCCAGTGTGGATTCTGGGCTGCTGCTAGATTCATTTAGGCAAAAACTGTCAAAATGCAAATTCCAGCAGTCCTCTGGGTTAGGGAGGCATGATGCTTTTGCCCCTGGAATCACCGCTTTGCTGCAAGCTGGCCTTGGCTGTTGACTGCAGAGTAGGCAGATGGAATTTGGAGACTGACTGCAACTTGAGACACAAGATCCCATCTAGAGCTTTCCAGAAAGTCCCTATAGACAAGGGGGTAAAGGCTGGAAAGAGAAAGAAGCCAGTGTTGTTGGGGGAAGGAGAGGTGTGAACGGCCTGAAGTAATGTGGTGAGGGGAAGAGATAACCCAGGCTAAAGCTCCGGGAAGAAGAAAAGCCTTGCTTACTCCCAACACCGGGCATCGGGTTTCACACAAAGCCCTTTATCTCCCTGGGGTCTGATGTTATCACAGCTTGCAAACGGTAAACCGTTTATATAACATTTGCTGATTCACAAAATGAAGGTGCGGTGAATTAACCTAATGTGAGAGGGGCCCGGGCCCAAGCTGCAGGGAGTGTAGGCTTCTATCACTGGTGGCCATATTGTCTGTTGGGAAGCAAGGGCAGCAGGAAGGGGGGTTGGGGTTGTGATAGAAGAGGGGGCCGGGCGGCCCAGGGAGGCTGGTCGTCTAGGCTGTTCCTCTGGTTTTTCTGGGTTGGTGTGTGGTGTTTGTGTGTGTGCGCGTGTGCGTGTGTGTGTTTGTGGGTGATGTGTGTGTGGTGTGTGTGTGTGTGTCCCTGAGTCTGCAGCAGAGGTGACTCTGGCTTCCTCCATAGGAGAATTTTCATAAAGTCTTATCCTTTGGCAAGGTGATTGTTGGAGCTTTGCTGTGATGTTACATGAGAGGAAGAGCCAGGCTTCTTATATATGTCAATCTTAAATAGAAGAATTGTTCTAAGACTAGGAAAAGGGTAAAGAATCAAGAAGTTTGCTGTGTACCGTGCACCCAACATGACTTCTATAGCCCTTTATCATTTACAGGGGAAAAACGCCGTTCAAAAAAAAAAAAAAATCCATTGCACCTAATTTTCGGCACACAGAATCTAACCGGTGCTGTTTAGTTAGGGTTTCACGTCGCATGCGCAGTTGCTGTAAATTGTATTGTCAGATTTTCTACCCATGTGTCTGTTTATACTTTGAAGTGAATTATAATCGGACCTCAGTATGAAAGACAAGAGCCAGTGATCTTATATATCACTCCGCGGGAGTTATTATTTTCCACCTTTCCGTCTTCCTTTTTGCCCCCCACCCCCACCCCGCCCCCAGGAATCCAAGCGGCGGGTCCTTTTTCATCGACCAACCACGGGAAATGGGGTGGAGCTCTGGCGTCATCTAGTGGCAGCAAAGGAGCTGTGCACCTGGAAGTCTCGGCATGGAGGTGGGGGGAAGACCAAACAGTTTCTTTCACACCAAGCGTTGACTGGGCAAACCCCTGGCGGTGCTGCATGGCATTCAGCAGGTTTTCCTGCTGAGTCTAGAGTGGCAACATGCTTCGTGGGCTTAAGCTTGAACCCTCAGAGAAAGTCTAGCCATCCAAATAACTCAACGCCGTGGTATCTAATTGAGGTCTACAATAGTGGCTTGTTTCTCCGAGAAGGGCAAAAACAATTTCAAAAGGAATTCCATCCCATGGTTCTGAACTTCTGTTCCCACGAGAAGCATCAGAGGCTTGGAGGGGTGCAAAGTTGTGCGTGCTATAACAGGGCCCTTGAACCGGTCTGCCCCTGACGTCCCATCAGGACACAGCATTTCCTACATTAATATTTGGCCCATCACCACAGCAGGCTGTCCCTTTGGTAAGTGTCAGTATGTGGAAGGAGATGGAATGTGGGTGGGCAGAGCTGTCCCTATGTTCTGAAAAACACGGGCGGGCTCACGCCCGGAGTGGAGAGGAAGTCCAAAGAGCAGCTTCAGGTAAATGAGTCTCAGGGGAGTCTGTATTAATAATAGTGCTCTCTAAAACTAACCTTGCCCAGGCACCTGCTGTGTGGATCACGTGGTCTCGCGTTCTCAGGGAGGAGTCTGTGTGAGGATGGAGCCATTTGCATTTGACCCAGATGCTTGGACAGAGGAAGTAGGGGCAGGGAGTAGTTCACCCCGGCCAGGCTAGATCCTGGCTAGGCATGCTTCTGCCAATCTCACTTTAGCTGGCCGATGTTCTCTGAGCTTCCTGGCAGCTGTAGATTTACACAGAGCAGTAGAGCAGCTGCTGTTATCCCCAGGAGGACTGCGAGTAGCCACCCGGCTGGCTAGTTTTTCATCATCTTGACACAGCTAGGGACACTGGGGAAGAGGGAATCTCAGTTGAAATCAATGCCTCCATCAAACTGGCCTGGAGGGTTTCTTCTTGATTAATAAATAATGTTGGAGGGCTCAGCCCAGCCTGGAAGTGCCACCCTTGGGCTGGTGGTCCCAGAGTTATATAAAAAAGCAAGCTGAGCAAGCTATGGAGACCAACTCAGCAAGCAGCATTCCTCCATGGTCTCTGCTTGAGTTCCTGCCTCCAGATTCCAGTCCTGACATCCTCTCCTAAGTTGTTTTTGGTCAACATTTTATCACAGCAACTGAAAACTGAACTAGGACACATGAACACACAGGAAAAAAAATAGTGCCCAGAACTATGGGAAGACCACTCTCAACTGTGGGCTCCTCTGTGGCCTGTCTTGGTCAGAGTTTTACTGCTGTGAACAGACACCATGACCAAAGCAACTCTCCCCTCCCCCCTCCCCCCACCTTTGGTTTATGGAGACAGTGTTTCTCTGAGTAGCCCTGACTGTCCTGGAACTCACTCTGTAGACCAGGCTGGCCTTGAACTCAGAAATCCACCTGTCTCTGCCTCCCAAGTGTTGGGATTAAAGGTGTGCACCACCACTGCCCAGCCCAAGGCAGTTTAATTGGGGCTGGCTTATAGTTTCAGAGCTTCGGTCCATTGTCATCAAGATGGAAGCATGGCAGTATCCGGGCCGACACAGGGCTGGAGGAGCTGAGAGTTCCACTTCTTGTTCCGAAGGCAGTTTGGAGAAGACTGGCTTCTAGGCAGCTAGAATGAGGGTCTTAAAGCCCATGCCCATAGTGACACACCTACTCCAACAAGGCCACACCTCCTAATATTGCTACTCCCTGGGCTAAGCATATACAAACCATCACATTCCACTCCCTGCCTTACCATCCATAGGTTTATTTAAACACATGAGTCTATGGGATCCATACCTAGCCATAACGTAATTTAAAAATACATTTACTCCAACTTCCAAAATCCCCAGAGTATATAGCAGTCTCAATAATGTTAAAAGTTCAAAGTCTCTTCTGAGATTCATCCAATCACTTAACTGCAACTCCCAAAATAAGACAGGAAACCAGCTGGACAAACTCCAAACTGCATCTCTTTGTCTGGTGTCAGAGCAGTCTTCAAATCACCAACTCCTTTCTCATCTTTGTTGACTGCAACAAACTTCTTTCTCCTGGGCTGGTTCCACTCCCTGTTAGCAGCTTTCCTCGGCAGATAGCCCATGGCTCTGGCATCTTTAACATCTTGGAGTCTTCAAGTCAACTTCAACTTCACAGCTTCTTGTTCCAATGTCTGGGATCCACACCTGATCTTCTGGGCTCCTCCGAAGGACTTGGCTCACTTTTCCAGCTTTAGCACTGGCTTTTTTCCTTCTTTAGCTCTGTAGGCTCTGGTTGACACTGCACTGATGCTGCTGTTCTTGGTGGTCATCCCATGGTACTGGCATCTCCAATACACTGGGGAATTCTGCTGCAACTAGGCCCTACCAATAGCCACTCAAGGGCTCTCTTCATGGTGCCAAGCCTCAAATCCTTTGCATGATCCCTTCAGTCCTGGGCTGTCAACTGCAACTGAGGCTGCACCTTCACCAATGGCCTTCCCTGGCCTCTCACAGTGCCAAGCCTCAGCTGCTCTCCATAACTTCTTCATACCTTCAAAACCAATACCACCTGGGTGATTTTTATAGATTACCAAGTCCAGCTGCAGCACGAGACTATCTTTGCTATCTCTGGAACACAATTTCATTGTGCTCTCAGAAAACAATTTCCAGATTTCACTTCAGTGATGCTGGTCTCTTCTTACTCACTGCTAACTTCTTAGCACCAGCTAACCAGTATCAGTTGTCCCAGTAGCCCCTTCTTTTCTGGACTCCAAAGCCAGAGCCATGTGGCCAAAGCTGCAGAGTTCTGATGCTTGTTGGAGCTGGAACATGGACCCCCCTTATTCCATTACCAGCTTGGCTGTCCTGGAACTTGCTCTGTCTCTGTCTCCTGGGATTAAAGGTGTGGTCCACCATGCCTGGATTTAAGATGTTCTCCACCTAGAACTTGTTCTGTCCCAGGCTGGCCTTGAACTCAGAGATCTGTTTGACTTTGTCTCCTGGGATTAAAGATGTGTACTACCATGCCTAGACCTAAATTTAGCTGAGTGAGATCTTGCCCCAAGTCCTACTCCCTTAATCTGTTTATTCCTAGAACATAGGATTCTACTTCCTGTTGCCCCTTTAATACTTGAACTATATACTTCATATTTTTCCTTTCTTAGCTTGCTCCTTTTTATTAGAACTCTTCATAAGAGTTAACTTTAGGGCTGGAGAGATGGCTCAGTGGTTAAGAGCACTGACTGCTCTTCCGAAGGTCCTGAGTTCAAATCTCAGCAACCACACCGTGGCTTACAACCATCTGTAATGAGATCTGATGCCCTCTTCTGGTGTGTTTGAAGACAGCTACAGTGTCCTCACATACATTAAATAAATAAATAAACAAATAAATAAATACATCTTTAAAAAAAAAAAAGAGTTAACTTTAGGGGCTTAGTAGTTAAAAAGCACTGACTGCTCTTCCAGAGGTCCTGAGTTCAACTTCCAGCAACCACATAGTGGCTCACAACTATCAATCACATGGTGGCTCACACCCATCTGTAATGGGATCCAATGCCCTCTTCTGTTGTGTCTGAAGACAACTATAGTGTACTCATATAAATAAAATAAATAAATTCTTTTTTTTTAAAGAGTGAACTTTAGTAACCATACAACAGAATTTATACCAGGCTGTTTTGAGACTTTCTTTTTAAAAAGAATTAATTTAATTGCTTTTAAGCAATTAATCTAAATCTCTTTACCTCAGCCTCAGGTAGACTCTTGGGGCAATGGGGAAAGGCAGCCATTTTCTTCACCAAAATATCACAAAACAACAACAACAACAACAACAACAACAACAACAAAAACAGTCTCTAGGCTACATACATTCTTCTCTGTTGAAACACCTTGGGCCATCAGGTCTACACAGTTCAAATCACCCTCGGCACCACTGTCTTCCATCTTTCTTCTAGAATGGCTCAGTAAGCCCCATTTAAAGCATCCCATGGGTTTTCAAATCTACATTCTTCCAAACAAAAACATGGTTAGGCCTATCACAGTCCCTGAAACTGTCTTTTAGGGTTTTACTGCTGTGAACAGACACCATGACCAAGGCAACTCTTATAAAGGACAACATTTAACTGAGGGTAGCTTACAGGTTCAAAGGTTCAGTCCATTATCATCAAGGTGGGAACATGGCAGCGGTCCAGGCAGGCATGGTACAGGAGGAGCTGAGCATTCTACCTCTCCATCTGAAGGCTGCTAGCAGAGTACTGGCTTCTAGGTAGCTAGGATGAGGGTCCTAAAGCCCATGCCCACAGTGACACACATACTCCAACAAGATCACACCTCCTAATAGTGCCACTCCCTGGACTAAGCATATACAAACCATCACAGGCCTCTTCACCCCAGGTCCCCATGAACACTTCTTGAGCATCCCTACTGTTGGGTGGCAGGAAGCACTCAGCCATAGATCTTCCCTTTTGTCT
Source organism: Mastomys coucha (assembly GCF_008632895.1). Taxonomy (NCBI): domain Eukaryota; kingdom Metazoa; phylum Chordata; class Mammalia; order Rodentia; family Muridae; genus Mastomys; species Mastomys coucha. Next base: position 35,958,367 of record NW_022196913.1, on the reverse strand, counting down.
CCAGCACTGCCACAAGACACACAAGGCAGGAAGGCCACTGCTGCCTAAGTGGACTGGTGGAGGGCAGTGAGACCTTGGGGTGGCCGAGGGTTTGGAAATTGTTGTATTGGCTGAGGGGTTAGACAAAGCATGCCTAATTAACCCTTCCTGTGAGAAGGCTGGCATCCTTCTGTCCCTCCTTCTATTCATTCCAGGATCCAGGGCCCCATGCATGCAAAGACATTACCACTGAGGTCACATCCAGCCCAGAGAACCAGAATTTGGTTGATTTTCAAGATTCTGGGCTCCAGGCTTTGCCTTGGTTGTCTTGGTGGTTGGTCAGGATATTGGATAACTCTGAACTCCAGATGGAGACAAGAGCCAGCTAGATGAGTCTGCAGAACAGACTTGGCCTGATAAAATGTGGCCAGATATATGATAAATGTCACCAGAAATATCAGGGCTCGTTTGCCCTTTAATAGAGGCAGTCCTCAGCAAGAAAAGTTTGTCTCCTTGCCGCTCTGCTGAAGTACTGCTGAAGTAAGAGAAGCAGCTTGAAGAAAGCCCATCCCTGGGCTAGCCTGTGCTCCTAGTGGTTTCATTTTAAGTAGTTTTTTTTTTTTTTTTTTTTGCCTTTGTCCATTTTTTTTTCTTTTTAAAGATTTCTTTATTTTATTGTACACACAGGCAGGTGCCTGGGTGACCATAAGGTGTCAGATCCCCTGGATCTGGAGTTACAGGTTATGAACTACCTCGTGGGTGCTGGGAATCTAACGTAGGTCCCTCTGTAAGAGCACTAAGTGCTCTTAACCCCTGAGTAAACCTCTCTCCATCCCCAGCTATTTTTCAAAGACAATAAAATAAAAAGAACTTTAAAAAGAGTGAACACACACACACACACACACACACACATGCATATCTGCATCCATCCCCAGGAGTCCCTCAACCATAGTATACAACACTCTGCTGCAGAGGCAAGGACAGGGACAGGAGAATGAAGGCCAATGAAGTCAAGGGACTCTTACTTTTTCTGACAACTTAGTCCCAGAGATCCGTTTCTGCTATTGTTAAAACTCCAGAGAAAGGAAGGGCACCCCCGCCACAGTCCTGGCCCCTCTCCTTTCTCTGCTGAGCAGAAGTTGCTTCCAGTTCTGCGCTGCAGTTGTCAGGAGTGGTCAGGACACGCTCCAAGCACTTACCTGCGACTTCGTTCCACAGGCAGCAGGCTCTGGGTTTTCTTTGGTTTGGCACATGTTCTTCACAAACAGGCCTGGCGAGCCCAGTTGCCCAGTGAACATTGAGCATTTGTGGGGTGGACACAGCCTCTTTAGGGCTTCCAGAAAAATCACCCAAGGAGCAAAAGCTCCTCCTTAGACCCACAAAGCCAAGGAGCCGGGGTTTGCATCTGTTTTCCTCTCCGGCATGGTGTATTTGCACAAGCGTAGCGAACCTCTTGTGAATTACTTCACTCTTCGCAAACACCCAGCCCAGCCTTCAAAATCGCCCAGGGATCTTTTCATCAGTTCAAAGGAAAAATGTGTTATTTCAATCTACTAATGTATCTCTTCAGAGCTGCAGAGTTATCACGTCATGTAATATGCATGCCGCACCTGGGGGTTGGGGGTGGGAACTTTACGTGCTGTGTGTGTGTGTGTGTGTGTGTGTGTGTGTGTGTGTGTTATGGATTTTCCAGTGTGTATACTTAATAACCATGCTGACTTGGCTGTACCTTTGTGTTTTCAGGCTAAGTCTAGACACATGCTTCTTTTCTTTCTTTTTTAAAAGATGGCATTAGATCAATGTCGCCGGAATGTTTTATTTTTGACTCTCTGTGTGCAGGGACAGGGAGTCATCCTGGGAAGGATGGAAGCAGGCAGTGTAGGAGTGATTTTTTTTTTTTCTTAACCATGGGCCACTTTGGCACCTGTGGAATGCCAAGATAGCCAAACAGCAGTAGGAGGAGGCGTCACCTTTGTCTTACAGAGATCTCTTTAAAGCCCACCACATCCATGCTCAACCAATATCTGTGGGGGATACAGCTGAGAGAATCAATGGCATGTAGATGTGGGCCTCATTAAAGACCAGCTAGATCAGTGGTTGGCAACTTTCCTAAAGCCATGATCTTTTAATACTGTCCCTTATGTTGTGATGCGCCCCAACCATAATATTATTTTTTTGCTACTTCATAATTGTAATTTTCCTACTGTTATGATTTACAATGTACATATCTGATATGCAGAATATCTAATATATGACCCCAATGTGGTTGCAACCCATAGACTGAGAACTACTGGAATAGAGTAATTTTATTTAGTTAGTTAGTTAGATAGTTCTAGGAAGAGCTGGTCTTGAACTTTTTTTTTGTTTGTTTGTTTTTTTCGAGACAGGGTTTCTCTGTATAGCCTTGGCTGTCCTGGAACTCACTCTGTAGACCAGGCTGTCCTGGAACTCACTCTGTAGACCAGGCTGGCCTCGAACTCAGAAATCACCTGCCTCTGCCTCCCAAGTGCTGGGATTAAAGGTGTGCACCACCACTGCCCGGCGGGCTCAAACTTTCTATGTAGTTAAGGAGGACTTTGAACTCCTGATCCTCCTGCCCCTACCACCTAAGTGTTAGAGAGTGTACACATAAGCCGCCATAGCCAACTTCCAACTAGAATCACTAGAACAAAGAGTGAAGTTACAGTGTGAAAACATTTGGTGCAGTTGCTTGAAATTCCATTTGTACAGCCCTCCCTTGTCTCTCTAGAAGGGACACACTCCAAGAAAGAATACTGCAACACCCTCTTCTGGCCTCCTCAGATATCACGCATGCATGTACATAGACATATAAGTACATAGACATATGGAGGCAAAACACAAACACATAAAAACTCATATGAAGGAAGTCAGGGCAGAAACTCAAGGCAGAAGCTTAGAGGCAGGAAGTGAAGCAGAGGCTACAGAGGAGTGTTGTTTACTGGCTGTCATTCAGGGATTGTTTTCTTTTTTTTTTTAAAGCCATTTATTTTATGTATATGAGTGCTCTATCTGGATGTATACTTGCATGCCAGAAAAGGGCATTGGCTCCACTGTGTGGTTGCTAGGAATTGAACTCAGGACCTCTGGAAGAGCAGCCAGTGCTCTTAACCATTGAGTCATGTCTCCAGTTCCATGGATTGTTTTCTTTCTCTCTTGCTTTCTTTCTTTCCTTCCTTCCTTCCTTCCTTCCTTCCTTCCTTCCTTCCTTCCTTCCTTCTTTCTTTCTTTCTTTCTTTCTTTTTTCTTCCCTTCCTCCTTTCCTTCCTTCCTTTCTTTTTTTGTTTGTTTTATTGGTTTTTCAGACAGTGTCTCACTATGTTTACCTTTGAAATAAAGTTTTCCTTTTTTTTTCTTTTCTATTTTGCACTATTCGTGGACTTATTTCACTTGAATAACATGCCAAGAACCTGGAAACTCTCCGTTTAGACCTTAATCATCAGTTACAAACTGAACCTGAAATATCAACTATAGGCCGCGCCTCTTCCTGATCCAGGGGCTTGCTTTCCGCTGCCTCAGTGTCCCTTGGACAAGCATGCTCGGGGAAAATCACACAGAAATTTCCAGAAAGAGGCACTTCTTAAGTTTTTAATAACATTTGTTATGATATGTTTCTGTAATCAGCCTGTTGTATTATTGGCTTTCTTTCTTACTAGAGCTAATTTGCACATTAAGCTTTCTCTTAAGTGTGTCAGGCCATCACCACACACACAGTTTGGTACTAGCTGCACTTTCAGGAATCTGGGGGAATTTGGGCTTCATCCCTGGGGATGAGAGAGACCTCTTCTCAGAATGGTTGTTCTGAGGGGAGGTACAGTGTTAGGCTCCTTCAAGCACATGCTCACATTGTCATCAACCAATCAGAGTGTAGCCTTGTCCCGTGGGATATCGTTTGAAGACTTCATCTTTGACATGCACTGTTTGCCCACAGACACGAGTTCATAGCTGCAAGTCTGTAAGCCATGCCTGGACAACAGTCATCTCAGGCTTGGGATAGAATAGAAGGCGTTGCTGATGGTAAGCAAAGGGGTTCATTGTTGCTGTTTTGTTTTGTTTTGTTGTTTGAACCGCTGGGTTGCTCTGGCCCTCTTGTTATAGCTTCCATAGCAAACAAGTCTTTCCATAGCCCCTCCCGTGCACTCACAAACATTAGATGAGCTTCAGGAGGGCATGTAGGGGCTGATGAAACAGTGAAAGCTGAACCAGCAGTTTATACAGCAAAGAGGACCTGAACTAGAGACTGTCTGAGAGCTGAAAGATGGCAAAGTGTGGGTTGGTTCCATTGGGACCACACTCTGAAGATTTTCACTGTCCTGCCATGAGTCCGTAACCAACTGTGAAAACAGAATAAACTTCTCTTTGGGGGTAAGAAATAAATCTTAGTGAATAGAAGACCTGTAAAAAACAAAAACCAAAAAAAACAACAAAACCTGATGAGTCATGAAAACTCACATTAGTAGTGCCAGCATGCATTAACTCCTAATATATCGGTAATGCCAGCATGCATTTTAAAGGCTGGTTGGCTCTGGACAATAGGGATCTACCTGCCACTTAATGTTATATCCTATATCCAGCATGAAACATTTTTAAAATGAACTGCATTTCCATAGTTTTATTTCCAATAAAAACGTGTTTTTGAAACAGCTCTTGTCCCATCTCACCCTTGAACAGTGGTGCTTCTCTCTGGCTTTAGCCCCACACAGTTAAAACCTTCTGTGGGTCTAGGCACGACTGGTCCAAGTTTTAAGCCTCATTAACTAGTCACAATGACAGGGTTTAGGGATGTCCTCAGGATGAGAATTTCATCATTAATGAACTATGACGGTGTGTCCAATAGACTAGAAATAAGAAGTTGCAAGCGTTTCTGTTCTTTGAGAATATACTGGTAAGAGATTTTAAGTAAAAGAACTTTCGGGCATCTTTTTCATATTTTTGTATTAAGAAAATTTTATTGAGAATTTTAACATTGAGGCTATACAGCTCCCAGCCTATGGCACCATCGCTTAGAGTGACTTCTGTAAAATCCCTGAAAGAAGAGCTCTCTGGGAGCTTAAATGGAGCTCTGCAGAGCAAGATGAACCTTCTACCACGACATAGCCTTGAGCAGAAATACATATTAAAGCTCACTTAGTCCCACACAGAACCGACCCATGGCGTCAGTGTTCTCCGGACTCCTTTAGGAAATCCTTGTGAAGGGGAGTTGCAAGGTACGGTGTATACAGTGGACTCTAGTGAGCTTTATGTGCCCCTAGCCGTTACCTAAGATGATGGGCAACCTAAAGGGGTGGAGTTTATTTTAGCTCACATTATTGGAAGTTCCAGTCCACCTCTGGTCACCCCTGCTACCTCTGGAACTGTGGTGGTGAAGCAAAGAGAACAAAAGAGAGGAAGAGGAACTGGGAGGGAGGGGGGAGGGGAAGGGGGATGCCTAGGCTCCTGATATCCTCTTTGAGAGCATTCCATCTGAAGACCACGTGAGTCTTTGAGGTCATTTGGGACAGAGCACAAGGACTGTCTGTGCTGAGCCACTGCCTGTGGGGTGTGGACTGGGTCATGGCTCCCACAGAGAGATGCAGAGGGCGGGGCGGGGCAACAGTTCTTTGGAAATTGGAAACGTCTCTCCCCTCATCTGGGGCAACCGCACTGAGACTCCCTCTGTTCTTCCAGGGAATGGCTTCCTGGTTCTGAGGTTCTGAAATGGCCGCATTGCTCTCTCACAGGCGATTTCACAAGAGGCTCATCCAGAACCGCCACTGAGCAGAGCTATGCTCGGTCGGTCCGGGGTCATGCCAAGAGCTGAGCGGCTAAGCTGCCACATTAGGGACTCACAGTGACTTCCCTTTGATCTTGTTTTTCATGGCATCGATAATCATCTCAACTTCAGTTACCAAAAGCAAATATTTGGAGAGGTACCTTGGCTGAAATTCACCTGTCTTTGAACCCCACTGAGCCAAAGTGGCATGGATACGAGGTTGGTAGCCACCCACCTCGCTCTCCCCACTCCTTTTACTTTCCTTGAATAGACAGCATAACATGCAGAAGGAACATGTGATAACATTCTTAAGAACTGCTCAAAAGTGGGCTTTCATGAGGGGGAGTCCCCTTTAAAACATAAATAGTTTAACTAATTACTTGATAACTTCCTATGATGTATTTTAGTTATAATCACTCCTGCTCTTCCCAGATCCATCCCCAACATCCTTATCCACCATCATCCCTGTCCTTTTTTGTTTTGAATCCATCAAATCCAATTTGTGCTGCCCAAATACCCTTGGATGTAGGCTCTACCCGGAAGCATGGTAGATCTTCTAGAGAGTCACACACTTGAAGGGAAGTGGGAAAGGGTCCCTTTTTAGGAAGCCTCCTGTTGGGGATTCTCTGGTCCAGGATACACAGGGCGCATTAGTAAACTTGCCCTCTGTACTGGCTGGTTTTGTGTGCCAACTTGACCCAGGCTGGAGTTATCACAGAGAAGGGAGCTTCAGTTGGGGAAGTGCCTCCATGAGATCCAGCTGTGGGGCATTTTCTCAATTAGTGATCAAGAGGGTAGGGCCCCTTGTGGGTGGTGCCATCCCTAGGCTGGAAGTCTTGGGTTCTATAAGAAAGCAGGCTGAGCCAGCCAGAGGAAGCAAGCCAGTAAGGAATATCCCTCCATGGCCTCTGCATCAGCTCCTGCTTCCTGACCTGCTTGAGTTCCAGTCCTGACTTCCTTTGGTGATCAAAAACAATGTGGAAGTAAGCTGAATAAACCCTTTCCTCCCCAACTTGTTTCTTGGTCATGATGTTTGTGCAGGAATAGAAACCCTGACTAAGACACCCTCCTATAATTAACATTCAAGAGAATCAACATCAAAAGAAAAAACTGAGTCTACACAGTGGCGTAAGCTGGCACTCACAGCACCCAGGAAACTGAGGCAGGATGAGCACAAGCTGAAGATAAATAAGTCTGATCTACACAGTGAGAGCCTGTCTTCACACATACACATACACACACATACATACACACACACAAACACACACATACACAACCATGCACACACATATACACACATGCACACACATGTACACACACATATACATATATGCACACACGCACACACATATTTACACACATGCACACATATATACACATATACATATATATACACATGTGCACACATACATATATATACACATACACACATGCATGCACATGCATATACACATACATATATATATACACATACACACATGCATGCACATGCATATACACATGCACACATACACATACACGAATGCTCACATGCATATATGCATAGGGAGATGGCTCCATGGGTGGAAGCACCTGCTATATAAGCATGAGGATCTGAGTTTACATCTTTAGAACCCACATAAAAAGTTAGGCATGGTCATGTGTGCACATGTGCATGTAACCCCTGGACTATGAGGGTTGAGACAGGAGGACTGCTGCCAGCTTGGTTCCAGATCCAAAGCACAAGGTAGAGAGTGATAGAATCAGACATCCAAAGCCCTCCCCTGTCATTTAGTCATTTCTATGCAAGTATGGGCACGCATATCCCCTGACATGCACGGAAATCTTACATATTTACCACACAGACAGACAGACACACACTCACATGCATGGGAAGATTATTTTGTGTCATGGTTTTGGAAGGTTCCCATCCATGGTTGACTGGTCCTGGTTTGTTTGTTAGTTTGTTTGTTTTCTTTTCTTCTTTTCTCTTCTCTTTTCCCTTCCTTCCTTCCTTTTATTTTCGAAACAGGGTACCTCTGACTGCCCTGACCAGAGACATCCCCATGTTCTCACAGTGTCCAGTGACCATGGACATTGACACTGAGCCCTGCCACTACATAGCCCCAGACTTGGCTCTCAGTGGCAGCTCAGGCTGGGACCTCACCCTGGTCCCAAGTGGCAGGGCTGGCCACTCATAACAGGCTACTCCTCTCCACTGCAAGGGTCCAGTTCCATCTCTCTTCGTAACACTCAGTCCGCTCCTCTTCTCTTGCATCTTACGTATCCTAGGCATAAAAAAGCATTGACCACCAAGCTCGGCATCAAGCTAGGATGAGCAAAGGACTGCCACTGCTCTGCCCCTGACTGATGGAAGACCACCACCACCAACAAGGTGTGTCTTTGCCCATTGCTGAGGGCAGGGCGGGGCAAGACCACAGATTCTTAGTGTTCCTCTTAGAGTTCATTAAATTTGACACTTGGTATCAGTCATCTCTGTATATGAAAACCTATGTTAGTGTTGTTATCAAATGTCTAGAGCATGCCAGGCACTCTGCTGAGTACTCAGGGGCCTTGTGAATGAGATGAACAAGATTTCATTTTTGCCCCCTCCACTGAAACAGAGGGTTCCCATTTAGTCGTGTCAGTGATGGCTGCTGTTTCTCCATTTCCACTCTGTGCCAGACGCTGAGCACAATAAGTGATTTTCAAGCAGTCTCTGGAACAGAGAGGTTTGTGTGTTTGTTTGTTTGTTTGTTTGTTTAAAGGGATTGGCTGTAATTGTTAGGGATTAAAGAAGGTGTAAAGCCCCAGTTCAGTGTCAGCCCACAGCAGTGATCTGGGAAATCCAGCTCCCATATTCATAACTCAGGCATCTTGATTCTTAGTATCACATTTTAATGTGTTTGAGTATTTTGTCTTCCATGTATTCGTGTGCACCATGTGCATGCTTGATGCCCTTAGTGGTCAAGGAGGGCATCAGATGTCTTCCAGCCCTGGACTTACAGGCAGTTAGGAGCCTCCATATGGGTGCTGGGAACTGAACCTGGTCCTGTACAAGAGAAGCAAGGGCGCTCAAGCCCTCAGCCATCTCTCCAGCCCTGCATCTCTTTCTAACGCATCACTGTCTTCTCTGTGCTCAGAACAGATGATAGATGTTTATTAAGCAAATGATGAGCTAAAGGGTAAAGGGCAGTCACCTCCTCAGTAAAACAGAACAGGCATGGAGTCACTTTTGTCACCGGGGGAAGTGGGGATGCATGAAAAGTGAAGACGAGACATGAGCCAGTCTGTGGCAGGCACCTCTGGCTGTTTGCACACTCCAGCTACTCACAATGTGGCGTCATGGAGTACTGAGAAAGGCCCCAATGTCCCCCCTTCAGTCTTGGAAATGTTCTGGACTTAACATGAACCACACAGTACACTCCTAACTATGCTTGCATTTTGTAGGAAGAGTGACTCCAGGGGAGCTGGTGTGGGAAGGCCTGTTGTCTACAGCTTTTCTTGTACAGCTTGGCTTACATTGTATTTCACAAAGGTCACTTCACATGAGCTCACATACATCTTCACGGGACATAATGTTACAGCCACCAAGCCAGATGAGCCAAGTTTGCTGACTGCAGGGGACTAAGCCTGAGTGAACACAGGAATCTGCGTGGCCACCATGAACAGGAGCAAACAGGTTCTGAGCAAGAAACTGGGGTGCTTCGATCCCCAGATCACTTCTTCACTTGCTCATAACTCCCTGCCCTTTTGTTGTTGTTGATGATGTTGATGTGAAACCTTTCTTTTTTTTTTTAAAGATTTATTTATTTATTTTATGTATATGAGTACACACTGTAGCTATACAGATAATTGTGAGACTTCATCTGGTTGTTGGGAATTGACTTTTAGGACCTCTGCTCGCTCTGGTCAACTTTGCTTGCTCATTCAGTCCCTGCTCACTCTGGCCCAAAGTTTTTTTTTAATTTGTTATTATAAATAAGTACACTGTAGCTGTCTTCAGATGCACCAGAGAGGGCATCAGCTCTCATTACGCGTGGTGTGAGTCACCATGTGGTTGCTGGGATTTGAACTCAGGGTCTTCGGAAGAGCAGTCGGTGCTCTTATCCGCTGAGCCATCTCACCAGCCCAGAAACATTTCTTGTCTGATGCTAGGTCATGTCTGCCTAGAGGTAAATGTTCCTGTAGACTTTCTACCAGAGTCATAAAGCCTTTCTTGAGCTGAGGAAAAATAGTATTCATTTAAGTTGGTGGCTTCAGATGATGATGAATTCAAAGTCTGACTTATTAATGAAGATATCCTCCCTCACATTCTCTCTGTCTCTCTCTCTTTCTCATACACAATCATACAATTTCCATAGGCTTACTCGCATGCTCATACAAATTCACCTAACATACACATACACACACACACACACATACACACACACACACACACACACACACACACACACACCTGCCCATTTCTAACCCAACTTACCTCCACATGCTCCCACATGTGGACACACTGACCAGAGCCCACACGTCTCAGTTTGGCCACACAAACCATGGTGAAGGGTCATTCTTCCATGGACAACAGATGATGGCTGTGTGGTTCTACATAGCAAGAGGGAGGAAGTCTGAGGGGAAGGGCTTCACAGCCGGGAGTAATTTTTCACACCAACAAAGACACCATTCTTCCAGGTTCTGACAGGGAGGGATGCCAAGTCAGAGCGGGAGAAGGAACTGGAAGGACACAGTGGAGGTATGGAAGTTGGGCTCCATTCCACAACTCTGTTGTTACTGGAAGAGGTGGACTCAGAGTGTGGTTGCTCGTGTCTCATTACCAGGGACCCGTGTTTCATTCTGGTGGGGACCGCTGCCCCTGAAGGCAAAATGAAGGAGGAAGGCATATGACCTTATTGGAGCAAATGCTCATGTAAGCAACAACTGCCCTCTGTCACCTCCACCTCTGTCACCTCCACCTCTGTCACCTTTAAGGCCATGGGAGTTGCCTCTGAGCAGTATGTGTCTGAGAATAGCTGCCAGTCTCCAGTCTCCTGTAGAACAGAGTACTGCTTGGATGAACTAAGTCACTGAGGGCTCTGGTTCTGGGGAGCCAGGCTCTGAATGAGACTCCCCTGATTGATTTGTGCCCTCACTGGGAATGGAGAATATACAGAATGGCTTAACCTAGGGCTGAACAAGGAAGAGTCAATCCTGGGGATTTCTCACAGCCACATTCTTATAGGGCTCTTCTAGGCAGCCAGCCAGCCATAGCCCAGCATGAATGGTCAGGTGTATGAGGTTAACTCCACCACACACCTACAAAGGTGCTTCCTCCTATAGCCAAGCTATGACCCCCTGAGAAATGCACCTTCTGTCTACAGACTGCCCCTTGTGTGGAGAATGTATTGCATTTTTTTATTCTCTCTAAAGTCACATGTCTGGATCTTACCATAAGCGTGAATGTGCACAGCAAGAGGTCCTGATGTGAGGAGTCACTAACAGTTTATCCCAGCTTCCCTCCCCAGAGCGTCACCTGTCTGGAAGGAGAGCAGTCCAGAGCTACTGTCTCAAGGGAACTGGGTTCTGTAGAACCTGGGAGAGGGCAGTGGGTTTCCTACAGATGCTGGAGCTCACCACACACCTCCTTGTAGGTACTGGAGAGACATAGAAGCTGCTTTCTCAACAACAGAACACGTGTGGCTGTCTGCATGTGGGTGGTTCAGAGGGCTCCGATGTGTTTTGGGTGTGTCTCAAGTGGAGCAATGCTCCCTGGCCCCCTCACTGGACCGAAGCCAGCCCTCCTGCACTGTGGTTTCTCTCCCCTCCGTTTTTTGTTTATGAATGATCTGGGAAGGCGATTCCGCTTGTCTGAGGTAAAGATCACTCAGAAGCTTTGAGGGAGGAAAGCAGGGCTGTTTCCACACACAAACTCATATGACAAAGTCAGTGGGATACCTTGAAGAAAAGTCCGTTTTCAGCCCTGAGTTTCTGAGCACACCTTTCCCCATGGACCAGGTGGTTCATTGTTATGCAAAATTGAAGGGATGGATTATAGGATGGTGAAAATCAACATTTTGCTCACACAACCAATAAAATAACCTCCAAGGTAGGCATCATTAACATTTAATAAATCCTACCAGGCAGTGGTGGCACACACCTTTGGTCCCAAAGCCTAGGAGGCAGGGGCAGGTAGATCTCTGTAAGTTCAAGGCCAGTCTTACCTACAGAGAGAGTTCAGGATATCTACAGCTACACAGAGAAACCCTGTCTCAAAAACAACAACAACAACAACAAAAAACAAACAACAAAATAGAATAGCAGCAGCAGCAGCAGCAGCAGTAGTAGTACTAGTAGTAGTTGTAATTCCTTATTTAAAAGTCAGAAAACACTCTTGAGGACTTTCTTTAAATTATATTTTCTTATCCAAAGAGGCAAACCACAAACATGATTTTAAAAGGAAAAAGGCAACATAAGGTAGATATTAAGATAACTTTCTCCTAGCCCAACCCAACCCTTAGTAAAAGATTTTAATCAGTAGTGAAGCCCATGCTTCTGTTATAGAAATAAACACTTTAAAGATCTTTCATTTTTTGTATACATATATGAATGCCTCAGAGAATGAACAAAATCATTAAAAGTAAATAATAAAAATTCTGAAGTTCCTTCTTTTCCCAATTGATACACCCAGCCTTGGTGTTTCATTTAAAATTGAAACCTGTTGCTGTCTTCTTTGTACATAAGGAATTCCACTTTTATTTATTTATTTATTTATTTATTTATTTATTTATTTATTTTGGGGAGGGTGGAAAGGATTTATTTGGCTTGTGCTTCTGGCTCAAGTCTATCACTGAGAGAAGTAGGGACAGGAACTTGAAGCAGAAATCATGCAGAACTCTTGTTTGCTGGTTAGCTAGCGTTCTGATGCAGCTGAGGTCCAGCTGTACATGGAAGGGCATAGCCCATGCAGGCTTGTTCTTTTATATCAGTTAATAAAATTTTTCACAGGCATGCTCATAGGCCAATGAGACTGACTTATCCCTTGTCCTGTTTGGTTTTCTCAATTCATACAATCTAGAGCTATCTGGAAAGAGGGAACTTCAGCTGAGAAATAACTCCACCAGATTCACCTGGAAGCAAGCTTGTGTGGCTTTTTCTTTTTTCTTTTTTCTAAGTTTTATTGCATTATAATGAGAAAAGTTACATGATTTCAATTTATCTGAATTTGTTAACATTTAAAAACATATTTTAAGTAAATAGAATTAAATCACATTATTGTTTTCCTTTTGTACCCCAACTCCTCCCAGAGACCCCCTTCAAAACCTACAATATCTTTTTTGTCATATTCTTTAAAATTTATAAAGTATAACAATAAAAATGAGTATTATAAAAGTCGTTTGATATAAAACAATAATCACTTTAACAGTCTTAACTAGATGCTTATCTACAGCAATACTAAAAACATACATTTTTCTCAATATAAATTTTAAATAACTCCAAATGTATTAACTGTGTATTTCAAAATAATATATCACTACTAATATTTTCTTAAATGAACACAAATATATAAAGTGTTTTTGTTTGTTTGTTTCGTATTTAGTAGAGCTTAAAATCTTGGCTCTTACTGTGGTAACTTGATACAAGAGTTACAAATGTCAAGCAAAGCATTCAGTCTTACTCTGTGTTGTTCTCTTACAAGCCCCCTCCCAATTTAATTGTCTACATTTCTTTTGGGTTTATAAATACTTTTAAAATATGTAAGCTGTTCTGAAAACCATAGTATAGTGTAAAAATGTGAAATAAACAATACTACTAATAGAGAGGCTGAGATAGGAGAAGCAAGATCTCAAGACCATTATGTTGTACACAGCAAGACACTGTCATGAACAAACTGAAAGTGTATATGGATTGTATAATATTGGACCTATTTCTCCAATTACCAAATTAGAGAGACCATTGGATGACAATCAATGAATTTCTAATTCCTCATATTTTTGGATTACAATTGATTAGGATATGTTGGTAATATTAATTTTCATATTAAGATATTAAGAAAAATTAATTGATACTTCCTGTTGTTTTTGTTGTAAGGGATGGAATTAGGTTTGTGTGGATTTATTGAATGATTACTTTCTTGCTTCTTCTAGGGTGTAGTTTTGCTCCTTATGTTGATGCTTTCCATCTATTATCCT
>NW_022196913.1:35943844-35944063 GCF_008632895.1 Mastomys coucha | reverse complement strand
TCTTCTATACCTATTATCCTTAGGTTTTGTCTTCTCATTGCATCCTGGATTTCCTGGATGTTTTGGGTGAGGAGCTTTTTGCTTTTCACATTTTCTTTGACTGTTGTGTCAATGTTTTCTATGGTGTCTTCTACCCCTGAGATTCTCTCTTCTGCCAGGAGGTGGTGGCACACGCCTTTAATCCCAGCACTTGGGAGGCAGAGGCAGGCGGATTTCTGA
>NW_022196913.1:35897311-35943569 GCF_008632895.1 Mastomys coucha | reverse complement strand
GTATTCTGTTGGTGATGCTTGCATCTACGACTTCTGATTTCTTTCCTAGGTTTTGTATCTCCAGGGTTTTCCCTCTTTCTGATTTCTTTATTGTTTCTATTTCTATTTGTGAGTCTGCCCCGGTGGCCTGGCTGGCCTTGCACTGGTGGGCAATGGCCGACCTGTTTTTAACTCATGGAGACTCTGACTCAGAATCCCACAATCTCTCCACCCAGTTTGCTAGGTTCTCACAGGCAGGTTGTTACCACACCATCCCCATGCATCAAATGCCTTTGTAGGTGGTGTACTTTTCAATTTTCTATATGAATAAGCAAACCATTATAAAGAACTGTGTATCTTCCCTAACTTCAATACTGGAGTTCTAGGTTTTCCTTGACTCTGGTGTGAGCAAGTATGTGTTCCTGAGGATTTAGACACAGCATCTAGGGAACTAACTAACCCCCACTTCTTCTTTATGTTTGCAGGGGAGGGGCCCAGGTGCCAGGTCACACATGTAGAGTTCAGAAGCCAATCTTGGGTGTTGATCCTCACCTCCATCTTCTTCTCAACTGGTGAACCAGGCTAGCTGCCCTTTGAGTTTCCAGGGAGTCTGCTGCCTCTGCCTCCTCTCTCCTTCCTCATAACAGAGCTGGTATGACAGGTGTGTGCTACTGTGCCCTGCTTTCATGTGCTTTTTGGAGATTTGAACCCAAATCTTCATGCTTATGTGGCAAGCACTTTACCCACTGAGCCATTTCATGGGCTTTAAACTTTCAGAAGCTCAAACCAAGACAAGTGTCTTATTCTCTTCTTGCTGCCTGCCAATCCGAGGGTAGAACTCTCAGCCGCGACCTCCCTAAGCACCTGGTCTGCCTGCATGTTGCCATACTTCCCACTATGAGGACAGTGGACTCAACCTCTGAATGTCAGCTGCTGTGTTCTCTTCACAGCAATAGAGTATTGACTAAGACACTGGGTTCCAGAAAAATAATCTCTTGAAACTTTCTGGAGTTTTCTATGCCTTCAATCTTCTTACACTTAAATCTGTGTGAGATCTTTGGAGTTCACTTAGGCATGTTTTATGAAAGATCCAGGGTTTTTTTTTTTTTCTTCCAAAGGATTCCTGGCTATACTAGAGTTGTTTATTTAAAGTGCATGTTAAAGCTGGGTATGGTAACATATGCCTTTTCTTATGTATTGGAAATTCCAGGAATTTGAGACCCATCTGAGCAACATTGTAAGAACTAACTCAGGAAGAAGTTCCAGGTAGAATGCCATTGTCCTGAGGTTAATTGCCATTTATCACACACACATCACATGCTCAGTACAATGATCAAGTTATTATCAGGTTCCAAAAGGCGCACAATTATTGTGGTGTCCTTGAAAAGTCAAAGGGCTTCAGTGGGCGCCATGACTGCACCGGTATAGGATGTATGGGTTACTGTGGGTTACTGCGGGTTACTATGCTCATCTCTCTTTTCCCTCCACCTTTTTCTTTTCCTGAAATGATTTTATTTTATTCTATATGTATGGGTATTTTGCCTGCATGTATATCTGTATGCTAGGTGTCCATGGATGCCAGAAGAGGCAGTTGGATCCCTTGGAACTGGAGTTACAGATGGTTGTGAGCCACTAAGTGGTGCCGGGAATTGAACCCAGGTCCCCTGGAAACTGTCAGTGCTCTTAACCTGAAACATCTCTCCAGGTCATTTTTTGCCTTTGTCTTTGTTTTGTTTTATTGTTGTTTTGAGGCAGAGTCTCACTCTGTCCCCCTGGCTGTCCTGTAACTCTATGTAGACCAAGCTTGCCTGGAACTCACAGGTATCTGATAGCCTCTACTTCACATGGTATTAAAGGCATGGACTGCGATATCCAGCTTGCTCATCCAGGTGCTAATTTGACTATTTCTGGGCTCCCCCTTACCCCCTGTTTTCAGAGGATCTGACTTTCTTTGAGCTTTAGCTGAATATTTCCAGGATACCTGAAACATCTTTGGGCTGGTCCTTTATGTTTTTCAGTAGTCTATTGGCTGGCCCTCTTTTTTTTTTTCATATAAATTTTAGAATTGTCTCATTCTGAAAAACCTCCTTTTAAAATCTGAAGGGCAAATTCTGCTTAATTCAATGAACTTACTTGGCATCTTTTGCTTTTGTGTCTTCTGGACAAAAACATTACAAAGTTGTCCTCCCAGGCAAATCATTTAGGACCCACAGACTCACACCTCACAAAGCCACCATTTTTTCACAAGACCCTTTGAAAGGAGTGTTGTTTATGTGGTCAATGTGAAAAAAAAACCCTAGAAACAGAAGAAGCTTCTACAAATTTGTGCCATTTGCTTGGAAACAAAAGAGCGATGCGATGCGGTGGAGGCACATACAGCGGAGTAAACTCTGCATTTTAAGGAGGTAAGAAGAGAAAGTTCACACCAGGTGCTTTGAAACATTAATCTTTGGTCACAAGGATTAATAATGAGGCTGTGGTGGCCTCTGTGCCAGGTGGAAACCTGGCAGCCTCATGTGATAGCTATTTAACAGGCAATAATTCGTGAGCACTCTTTATCTCCCACTGTTTGCTCTCCAGTTATTAGCAGCAAGGCAACTCTCTGCTTTGATTCTGACAACATTTACATTGCCCTTATAGTATTATATATATATAGTACATATGAAGCACATAGTATATATGAAATTGTGAGTTTCTATATTTAATTTGTATCTTGTTACTAAGATGCTGCATTTATGTGCCTACATTACTACACAAGACATCTGGCTGAAGGGGCATGGAGCTAGAGTTCAGCCTGCATCTCCATAGCCATGCCCACAGGACATCAAAATGAGGGATGATTTTAGTTGGGGCACCACTGGTTACAATGAGCAAAGGCCACAGTAAAAGCATGTGCTGATTTTTACATCTATCTCCTAAGAGCTTCATTTCCCCTTTAATTTTTACTCATCCAAGATCAAACCAATGGGCTGGCACTACAGTGTTAGGCACTGCTGATGGTGGTATATAGATCCATGTTTTCACTGTGGATTAGTCCATGTCATTCGTGTGCCAGAATGTCCTTTTTAAAATTTTATTTATTTCTTTTAAAGGTCATCACCTGGAATCTAAAAGGGCTTTGGCAGCCTCACACCTCCAGTACACGTAGCCTCTCTCTTGGGCTGGCTCCATTTAGTCCCTACTTTTTCTTGTTGGAAACTCCGTGGTTTTGGTATTTTCAATAACCTGGTGTCTCCAAGGATCTTATGCTTTACCCTCACAGCTTCTCTCAACGGCCCACCACATATTGTCTGCTCTCATGGCAGTCTGGATGTCTTGATGGAAGCTTCCAAAATACCCCAACTTTTGCTTTTTGCATCAGGGAGTAGATGCTGCCAAGATTTCCTGACAGCTTGAGATTTAATCTGACCTCTTTTTTTTTTCTATTTATTCTTCTCTCACACAGTACACCTTGACTGTAGCTTTCCCTACCTTTAACACTCACCCACCCCCAGTCTCCTGCATCTCTCCTTTTGCCCAGATCCACTGCTCCTGCTTCCCTTCAGAAAAGAGCAGGCTTCCCAGGGACATCAACTCAACACAGCATAACAGATTGCAATAAGACCAGGTACAAACCTTCATAAGCAAAGCTGGGGGAGGTGACCTACACAGGAGGAGGAAAAGAGGCCCAAGAGCAGGCAAAAGAGTCAGAGACAACCCAACTCCCACTGCTAGAAGTTCCCCCCAAACCCCAAGCTTAACAACCGTAACATATGCAGAGGACCTAGCACAGACCCATGCAGGCTTGGTGATTGCCACTTCAGTCTCTCTGAGTTTTATGATCCATGCTTAGTTGATTCTGTGGGCTGTGTTCTTGAGGTGTCCTTGATCTCTCTGGTTCCTATGATCCTTCACTCACCTCTTATGAGGGATTTCCCCAAGCTCTGTCTAATATTTGTGGGTCTCTGCATTTACTCTTATCAGCTACTAGAGGAAACCTCTCTGATGACCTTTGGTCTAGGCAGTGACCTATGAATATAGCAGAAGATCATTATTGACGTTTTGTTGTTGTTGTTATTGTTGTTTGCCAGTCATGTTTGGTTCTATCCTAGGTCTCTAGGCAATTGAGCTTCTGTGTTCCTGGCCATCCAAGCAGTGTCAGGCATGGGCTCTTCCTCGCGGCATAGGGTCTCAAGTAAGACTAGTCATTGGTTGGCCACTCCCACAAGTTCTGAGCTCTCATTGCTGCAGCACATTTTGCAGGCAGGAAGGTTATAGGAATCTCTTCTTTTTTCTACAAGAGGAGCTGTAATGTTCTCTGTATCTTCATTGCTGAGTCTGGGGAACATTTCCTAAGGTGTGGCATTTCTAGTTAGTTACTTAGTTAGTTAGTTAGTTAGTTAGTTGTGTGTTTATTTATTTTTAGGACGGAACCCTTACAGTGGCCTTCTTAACTCCAGCTTTCTTCTTTAAATGTGTTTGCATTCTCACAAGTTGGAGCCTTTGAGGGAGGAGGTCTTGCCCTCAGGGCTGTTCCTATTGTCCCAGTGCAGTTTCTTTCTCTCTTTGATACAGAGTTTCTCAGTGTAGCCCTGGTTGTCATGGAACTCAAAGAAATCAGCTTGCTTCTGTTTCCTGAGTACTGGGATTGAAGGAGTGAGCCAACACACACAAATACTAAGATTCTCTGTGATGGCACAAATCTCTTAACCATTTCATGTGCTTTCTCTGCACATACCAGCATTATCTGAATCTTTAAGCTCCAGCTTGTCTTCCTTTACTTGCCAAACTGCACATTTTCACTAATTTCTGCTCTCTTTCATTGTAGATTTGGCTCAGAGCAGTGACTTGTAACCATGCCACAGCTTGGCTAATATGCCATGTTGAAACCTCCTCTGCCAAACAACTGAGTCCATTGTTTTTAAATTCAGCTTCACCCAAATTTTCAGTACATGGAAAAGATAGAACTGAGCTATTTGCCAGAATATAACATGGATGGTTTGTGATAGAGTTCTTACTTCCCTCTGAAACATTATAAGCTAGATTTCTATTGTCTGTATTTTTCTCTGTATCTCGTTTTCTAAACTTCCACCAGAATGGCCCATGAAACTTTGATGATGGTGTTTTAGGATTTTCTAGCTCATATCTTTAACTTCATCTACATATGCTTCAAACTAGTTCTGATGACATTTGAACCATGGTCAGTTTTATGACAGCAACCCCACTCCTTGTCACCAATTTTCCATGTTTGTTATTTTTCTCCTTGATGTGAGAAAATACATAATAGGAGCAATTCAAGGTCAGAAGGGCTTATTTTGCTCACTCTTTAGGAAGGGGTCTAGTTCATCATGCAGGAAAGGCACAACAGTGGGAACAGGAAGCAGCCTTTTGCACAGTTCCCACAAATACAGAAGGATAGAAAAATGCTGGAGCTATGCTTTCCCTCTTTCTTCCTATTTGTTTAGTCTAGGAAAACAGCACATGGAATAGCATTTCTCACATTTAAGGTGGGTCTCCTCTCCTTCATTAAACCTCTCTTGACACATTCTTACAGATATGCACAGGGATATCATCCAGATCAGTGGTCCTCAACCTTCTTAACGTTGCAACCCTTTAACTATAGTTTTATAAGTTGCAGTGACACCCAGCCATAAAATTATTTTCATTACTACTTCTTAATTGTCATTTGGCTACTGCTATGAATTGTCATATAAATATCTGATATACAGGATATCTGATATTCAACCCCTGTGAAAGTGTCATTTGACTACCACAATTTCTAAATCCAATCAAATAAAATTACAATAAATTCTGTCAACAATCCCTCTTGTTGTGCCATGGGCCATTCTCTATGCATCTTTACTCCTTCCCTTGAGGGGCTGCTTTTCTTCTTTTTGTGCTTTACAATCTAGCTATAGTTTTGTTGTTGTTGTTGTTGTTGTTATTGTTGTTGTTGTTTTGAGACAGTGTTTTTCTGTATAGCCTTGGCTGTCCTGGAACTCACTCTGTAGACCAAGCTGGCCTCGAACTCAGAAATCCGCTTGCCTCTGCCTCCTAAGTGCTGGGATTAAAGGCATGTACTACCACTGCCTGGCTCTAGTTTTTAAGCAACACAGTTTCCATCTTTCATCTGTCTTTGATTTTACATAAAACAAGGCTTATACCTGGGAACTTGTTTGTCCTCAACAAGAGGTTATGAGATTAATCCTTTCTTTATTTTGAGTAGCTAAAGCTTATTATAGGCACCACCTATAACATTTTGAGAATCTTTGATGTACATATGTGCCTATTGATGGCATGTATATCCCAAGATGTGGAAGTATTGTGTCAGAAGTGTGTACATTGGCATTGGTATTTTCAATATAGTTGAGACTGTAAGGCCATATTTGAGTTCCAGATGGTTCACACTTTTCATAAGGGAAGCTTTGACTTCTCATCTTAAGCATCTTGACTCAAAGGCTGTCTCAGTTTTCATTTCCTATGCAATCTTTCGTCTTTACAGCTAGTTTGGGTTCCCAAGAGCCCTGTTGCTTTCCTTCAGCCAAAAAACTCTGGGTATCAGAGAGTCCATGGTGGTGTCAGTTGCTATCCAGGCAGGCAGTCACATAGGAAGAGGGGGATGCCCTTAGAAGACAGAGACATGTAGAGGTGTGTAGACACAGCTGTCATCAAGGATTGAGAGACCAGATCTTGGGTTCAGACTCCATCTTAGAGAACCTTATCTAAGGCTGAACTCAAGTTTCTCCCCAACAAGCCTGAGTCTAGCACCAGTTTCCAGATTACTTCCCTACAAGCCTGTGTCTAGTGCTACTTTCCAGGTTACAAGCCTGCCCCTGGCACTTCACTTCCTAACAACCGCCAATAAGGAGGAAAGCAGAAGTTAAGTTTATGGTTTTGCTCTCAGCACCATCCAATTATTTTAAAGGACAACAAAATTCCATAATAGCCCACCAATTAGATATGTGCCAAGCTAGAAACCCCCTTGCTTGTTTGCTTACCTCTATAAATGCTTGCTTGAAACTGGGCTCAGGGCTTCGCCTTTAAGTCCTGCTGGATCAGGGTTGGTAGTGAGCCCAAGCTTGAGCTTGAATAAAAAGACCCTGGTCTGACTGCATTTGAGTTGGCTCCTTGGTGGTCTTTTGGGGTTCACAAATGCACAACAGGATCTATTGTCAGGCAGAGCTCATACACTACGACTAGCAGTCCCAATAAACCCATAGTATGTCATTGGTGGGCCAGCTTGATTGAGGGTGGCTATAGATCTTTTCTGCTCATGAGTGTCTGTCTGAAGTCTTTGGGACTCAGTTTCTATGAGCTGCCTGAACATTACCATCGTCTGAGGGCCATAATGTCTGACAATCATCCTTTCACCCTCATCTGTAAGGCATTAGCCTTTAACTATCCATGCATTCCTCTTGTGGCCCACAGATGATGTATATTCAAGGGTTTCTTTAAAGGCTCACAGTAGTTGCAGAGCCTGAATCAGAGGCTTTTATGGCATATGGGGTAGCAGAAGGTAAGGGGCTGGTGGAGCACAACTCAGATTCACTTCCTGCTCTCAGGAACCCCTTTTCCCGGCAACTTGCTGGCCCTTCTACCTGTCTCCATCAGGAGCTAGTCATCAGAGGTTCTATTCTGAGTATCGATATCATGACTGAGAGTGTGTCATGAATTACATCTGACACAAGCAATTGTCCAGTTTATAAAGATGCCTTTCTAAAGCTGGAATGTGAACACAGGTTTAGAAGATTTTAAGAATCATGGCTGCTTACAATGTGATGTTCCTTTAGCGGCCCTCAGTGCTACTAGTGAACTTGGGAAGGGATCACAACAGCATGTGTCCCCATTTCTATGACATCACTAAGCATCTTTCCCTCCAGCTCTGTAGCTGGAGGATTTTCTTCACACTGGTTTTTATCTCAACACAGAAGTGGAGCTTGCTTTTTGTCTGTATGGTATATTGTAGTGGTTTGACTATGTTTGTCCCACAGAGTGACACTATTAGGAGGTGTGACCTTGTTGGAAGAAGTGTGTCACTGTGGGGGTGGGCTTTAAGACCCTCCTCCTAGCTGCCTAAAAGTCAGTCTTCTCCTGTTTGCTTTTGGAACAAGATGTAGAACTCTCATTTCCCCAGCACCATGATTGCCTGGACACTGCCATGCTTCCCTCCATGATGATAGTGGACTGAACCTCTGAACCTGTAAGCCAGCCCCAATTAAATGCCATCTTTTATAAGAATAGCCTTGGTCATGGTGTCTCTTCACAGCAATGGAAACCCTACCTAAGACAATGGTCCAGATAATCCTTGGGATCTACTGGGGACTGGATTGGGAATTTTATAGTATCTGTGTATAAGCCATATATATCCTCCTCTCTGCTTCATGTCTAGTTGACTTATAACACCTAACACAATGTAACCACCATGTGGATATCCAGATTGTTTAGAGCTAATGAAAAAATGCATGAAAATTGTAATACTTTCCCTTACATTTTCATTCTGTGTTTGGTTTCATTGTTACTTGGTATAATCTTCAGATGAAGAAACTGTGGCTATAGTCTAATATTATCAAACAAACAAACAAAGATTATCTAGAGATGTCCTCATCCCAAGATGAATTATGCATCTTTAAACTGTTCCAACTGTACCTAAAAGTCACCCCCCACCCCCACCCCCAGATAGGCTTCAAGAAAATGGCAAGGCACTCGCCAGTATCTTCCTGTACCTATTTTTATTTGATTTCCAATTTGAGATCTCATTGTCTGGCCTGTGTTGCCCTTGTTCCAACAGGCTATGAAGAAGCTCGAGCGAGGCAAGGGAGGTCAAGGTAAACTAGGTCTGGAGTGACCACTACAGCTGCTGTGATCCCTCTAGGCCTCATGTCTCTTCATCCACGCCTCAGGTCCAACATTCTTCACCCTGGCATCCCCTTGGACGATAGAGGCTGATGTAACAGGTCATGGGGAATTACAGCACAGGAGAAAGGGAGGGAAAGAGGACATGAGAGAGAAAAGAAGAGAAGGGGTCAAGAGAGGGCTCAGGCCATCGGATAGTCTTTCATAGGCTCTCTTCTCTGTCCTAGAGACTGCATCGGTCTGTGCGTGCTGTCCCCTGCATAGCAGCACAGCTCTGACAGATGACTTAGCTAATTCTGGCACAGGGAGGCTACCAACCAAGGGCCCTGGCAACTGCAGGTTAAATGCATTTGTCACTCTTTGGCCAAGAGCTTTGGAGAGGTTGGTAGCCACCGAGGTCCCGCTCCTTCTTCCTGGGGTGGGGGATTCTTGTCATTATTTTTAGGTCCTCTGGCCCCAGTGACTTACAGCTGCTGCCCTCACTCAGGACGTAATGTCAGTGACCTCTCCCCAAGCTCCAGCCTTCACAGCCTGTAACTCAGCTTTGCGGTTCTCTTCTGGACAGTTTCCAGGGTGTCAATGTTCCTCTGAAGTTGGGGTGCTCCACACTGTCTGCGGTCTTCTTACGGGGCTGAACCAGGGTTATGATCAGCAGAATAAAGCAAGCCTTGTTCCCTCTCAGGCCAAAGTGCTTTGCTTCTTTGAATGAGCCGTGTGTCATTTTCCCCTCAAGTCCTGTTAGTAGCTGTATGATATCATGTATTTAGAGGAACTGGCTGCTCACTGATACACCTAGACCTTGCCCCTAGACATGCTGGCCCTTCATCACCTTCCCATTGTTTCTCTGCTATACAAATTAACCAGTAACTCTCTGGCGTCTCCTCTTATGGAGCTTTGATGTGTTAGGCTCAGGTCTTCTCTGCAGCGTCATGTCTTAAGCTGGTCCCTTTTCAACTGGGGTTGATACACTTCAAGCCAAGATTTCTTCGTCTTCTGGGACTCCCCTATATCAGCCTGAATAATGCTTTCAAGGCTCTCTCTCTCTCCCTCTCCCCACCCCACCTTTCTCTTGGGTTATGTTAGGCAGGACTGCCTGCTTTCTTCATTTCAATTTCTCTTCAAGCTTTTTTGTTCATTTCTCCTCGATATTATCTGATTATTTTTCCCTCATCTTGATAATTTTAAAATTAAAAAAAAATCAAACAGTCTTAGAGCTAGAAGTCCAGTGTATGTATGTGTGAGACCAACCTTAGGGTCAGGACTCTAAGGTCAGAAGAGGTGTGAGCTGGTCGCAGTCATAGTGAGTCATCATGCACTAGACCAAGACAAGCATTCATAGTCGTTTTGTCCAAACAGCTATTAAGATTTGAGTGAATGTGGATGTTAGTGAACCCACCAGGCATCTTCTTTCAATGTCTCACCCTCAATTTATGAACTTATGGAGAGGGAATTCATATGTTTTTTTTTTTCCTGTAGATGGCCACGAAGCTTAAATTCATCATACCTAGCCCAGCCTTTGTGGAAAGGATTGTGGTCAAAAATCTGACTCACTCATCAATGAATTTATGGTCTGTGCAGAGCCCATGTAAGAAATGGAAAGAATTATGACCAGCTTGCGACAACAGCAGGATTTATTTGGTATGAGATGGTTACCGTGGGGTGTGGTGTGGTGGGGAGGACCTCCACAAGTCTCTGGATTCAGGGCTTTTGCAACTGTAAAATCTTGGACATGTAGCATTATTGTTTTTGGAGAGATGGTGGGATACCCTACTCCATGGTCTGTTATTCTTGGATGGGTAATCATTTCTAGCAAGAAAATAAAGAAAACTGAATGGTAGAATCTTCTTTCACTTGTCCTATAGTGTCCCATCCCCTTGTTTCATTAGTTTTACCATGAGTTCCCTTTGTTTGAATTTTTCTATATACACAAGAAAACCTGAGTATCAAATGCCACCAGGAGACTTTAAAGTCACAATGATCCATATCCAGTCAGAGAGGAGTGCTGTTGATGCCAGCCCCAGACTGCTCTGAGCAAGATGTTCTTTGTGTTTATTCCTCTTTCTTCAAGACTCATTGTTCTTTCTCTCTAGGGACATGAGCAGAACCCAAGGTTCTCTTCGTCCTTCACATAGTTATTTCTTACACTTTAAAGACCATGGCGTGAACACATACCATTGGGTCTTGTTAATATTTCCAAATGTCTGACAGGGAAACTCAATTTTATGACCAAGTGTTCCTTTCTTTTTAGTAACCATTTTCAGATATTCTCCCTTATTTGGGACTAGTGATCCATCACTGGATCCTTGCAAGGCCCTGGCTTCATAGGAGGACTGGGTCTTGGGTAAGGGAATGGCCACAGGCAGGGCAGGCAGCTTTGCTACGCTCACTGGCCAAGGTTGCATTGTTACCTGTAATGGATATAAACAGCCATCCAGACTCTTACTGGCCAGCGATGGGCCGGGGCTTGGCAACTCCCAAAGGTCCTCCCAGAAGGGAGGACCACGGACACCATCAATGCACTGCTTCACCTCAGAGCTCTGCCTCTGAGCCTACAGGTCTAAACAGTGAGTATCTTGGAAGAAGGCCCAGTGTCCTCTGTTCGCTAATTTGGGTTTGCTGAAGAAGCCAGAGGGGGAGCCGGGTTGGTGAGGGTGTGCAGGATGGGGATGCTGTTGGAGAGCCCTGTGCAGGTCCTGGGGTCTTCCACTCACTCTTAGCCTGTTGGGTTTTTGGTGTATGCTAAGAATTTTTTTTTAAATGGTATCCTCTGAGGATTGTGAGACACATTTAAAATTTTGCATCTTCGTTGCCTTGGACCAATTATAAATGTGTTTCATTTGTCCAGGACAAGGCTTTGAAGCCCAGAAGCTGCTGGAGGCCTGCCTTTGTATCCAAAGTGAGTGGTGGGGACCCTCAACTAGATGGCAGGCCCCTCAGACTCGGGATATGGGATATGGGATGTTGATCGAGTTCAGCCTTATCTGAAGGTGGCTGGGTAGGAACAGAAAACCAAACTGAGTAAAGCCATTGAGTGGTGGCTACTAACTCTCTTCTTCCAGAAAAAAAAAAAAAAAAAGGATAGTTGGACTATAGGACTATAGCTGCTGCTTAAGCTGCAACACCTGCCCCTCGAATTCCCACTGTCACAGACACACACAGGTGCTCTATGGAGACATTGCTTGCAAATCCCTAACTAACAGGCCCCCAGGTACCAGGATGCATTACCTGAAGAAGTGACTTTATATCGAAGTGGATATTGGTAGCCACATGTCCTGATCCCCGCCTTCCTTTCTGACTCCTCCCTGGGAATCAGAGAACCTGGCTATAAGCTTGTGCTTTGAAACCTTCCAACTTCTCATACCTCTGTGACCACGTGAGACCTGAACTCTCCTGAGCCCCTGCCACATTGTTGTCTGTCTATAGCACTAATAAACTTTTAAAATAAACTTTATTCCAATGGCAGTTCCTTCCAGTGTCTCTCTTGAACTGCCTATCCTCGGGAACACTACAAGCCCGGCAGGTGACACCATCCGGGAGCAATACGCTTGCCCAGTACGGCAAGGTCCTAGAAGAACCACAAACAACAATAACAAAAGCCAGCTCTGAAAGCAAATGACACCATCTGAGGGCTGAGGGCTGCCTGCTTCCCCATAGTTTTCCCTTGAATGCCTCCCTGGTGCCAACAACAGACACTACATCAGCTGCTCCTCCTATGTTACAAGGAGGGATTTTTGTTGTTGTTTGTATGTGGTCATGGGGATGAGACACAGGACCTCAAACATGCTAGAAAATGGTGAGCTATACCCCTGTCCCAAGTAACTGAAAGTTGAGTCACCCATGGCACTTAGCAGTCATTGAGCTGTGACTGAGTCTGAGAAGTGACTGTCTTTCTCGATAACTTCTCTTTTGTTTATTTCCAGCATAGGTTGTTCTGGAAGATGCTGCACAGAGTGATCTTGATGAAATAGGCATTAAAAGCCTCCTGCTTGATTTTACAATGACAGCATGTTAGAATTTAAGAACTGGGAGTCCATCAAGTGAGAAGGAAATTCCAAGTGCAAACATATTGTAGTTCTGATTAGGTAAATCCCAGGCAATCACGTACAATCATGAGGTTGCTTAGTGATGGGTTGTGTTCCAAAAATGCCATGGTCATGAGTTTTCATTGTACCAGCATCAGAGCACACTTACGCAAACCCTCTGGGACATCTGAGCACACCCAGGTCATCCCTTGCTGGCTATGAACCTAAGTACACGTTACTGTACAGAGCTCCGTGAGCAACCATATCATACTAAGTGTGTATGTATGTGTGCTGATCTTCTTCAACTCCTCTCCATCCAGTGCCAGCCAGGGCTGCAGGGATCATTGCAGAAGTTCCCAGTGTAAGAATCCATCCTCATTCCTTAAGGAATGTTCATTCCACTTCTGAGCGCAGAGCTCTCTGCCTGACACACCAATGTCACTACTCCTGGTTGTGCCTTTGATTCTTCTGTGATAGAGCGGACCCTTGGCTCCAGAACTAACCTGCAACACACATTTCAGGACCCCTAAGTTCCTCAAACCCCAGGTCTTGACCCCTCAGCACAATGGGTCACACCAAAAATTAAAAACAAAGTTTGGATTTCCTTTCCCACTGGGGCCAGAAGTTCAGAGAAAGCAGGGCTGGCAGGCACCCACTGGGGAACCTCACCCACCTCCCACCCCAAAGGCTTGTCACAAAGCCTGTTGAAATCCATTTCATCATTACAAGGCCTCTCCTGTGGGGAGCCACAGCCACTTTCCCAGCTGAACAAGAGCAGCCTTTCTTTTCCCAGGGGGGTTGACTGCAGACAGTGCAGGCTCTGCCCCACACACTGGTTGAGGTCTGGGTGTTAGGAAACCAAAATAGAGAGCATCTAGGTTTACTGTCTTGGGAAAGAGAACTTTGTGGAATCCTTGCTTTGTGCAAAGGAGCCAATGGAGACCGAAACCCTCACACTGTGGCTTGGTGGGCTATGGGTGTGTTATGCCTGAGCACTGGCCCAGTGCGGCTGGTTCCTGGTGGGAGGATGGACATTTTGGGTTTTGGCTCTCTTCAGATGAAGGAGGATATTGCCTGACTCTTCTTTCCCAGGTAGAAATGGTGTCTCTTGTGAATCCCACTAGAAGCTCCTCCTCCCTTCTTCCTGTTTGCAGCTCACAGCTTGGGACTGCCAGGAACTGTCAGCCTCTGGATTTTCTACAAACCAGACTTGTGCTTTTAAACCCTTCTCAGGGGAGCAAAGAGCCACAGTCTACATTAGCTGTCAGGTGACATGGCTGGGTGGTTGACAAAGAGCCTGGGAACTGGGAGGCTGTAAGTTTTATTGTCCCAACTCTACTCCCTCAGCAAAACCCTCTAGGGCTATTAAGGGCCCCGGTTCCCACACCTACCCACACCTACAGAGCTGGTGGGAGGGAAGGTCCAGAAGGGGTCGCAGCCCCAGAGGCCATTCCTGGCTCCAGGCTCCTGTGTGGTCGGCCAACCTCAGGGCAAGCACAGGGCTGTAACATGGATCTGCCCTGAGAAGCTGGAGGGAAGGGGAGGGGGGTCATGTGGAGATGCAATCTAGGAGGGAGAACTAGGAGGAAGGGGGCGTTTATTGGTTTATTGAGCTGCTGACCTGGGACCAAGATTAACACTTCAATGTGCTGGGGGGAGGGACCCACTGAGTGCAAATGTGAGTCAGACTCTTGCAGTTTCCAGATACTCAGAAGACCCCAAGCAGCAGCCAGTGCTGTGGGAAAGGCAGCTTGTGTCTTTTGCGGGGAGTGGGGGTGGGGAGTGGAACCTAGGGCAGCAGGAGGGTTCATGCTGGGCTCAGGGACTTGGCATTGGTGAGGATGGGACTGGGCTGCAAGTTCTTGAATTTTTTTTCCTCCATGAGAGTTGGATTTTCCCAAATCCAATCTTGAATCGATAGAAGAATCCATTTATTCCAAGTAAAAACTTTCTCAGACAGTTGACACTGGCCATTTGGTCATGATGGGATAAACAGCTTTAGTTCATCTACTAGGGCTGCTGCGAGATGCTGAGCCCCCAGGTTTAAGGGAGAGAGCTCATTCAGTTAAACCCAGACACCTGGGGGTGGGGGGCAGCCATGAGAGGCAGGCACTCTTGGATGGCAAAGAAACACCCGAGTGAGGTTTATTTCCTCAGGCTTACTCAGGACTGAGGATGGGCTAGAACTGGGACAGCTGGGGAACCCCTTTGCTGTGGAAAGAGAATTGGGTTGACCCTGTTCCACAGAGGTCCAAGAATATCACATGGAAACTTCCAGAAATAAACAAATCATAAATGGCATGTTGTCCTGAATGCTGTGATAAAGTCTTATCTATTGGCTTCATCTCTCCTAGGACCTCATCAATCTTTTTTAACGCATTACATTTTAGTTTATGTATAATGTGCTTCCTGCACGTATATATGTGCACTGCATGTGTGCCAGTGCCCATGGAGGCCAGAAGAGGCAGAAGGATTCCATGGAATTGGAGTTACAGGAGTGAGTGCTGGGAACTTGGCTCCTTTGAAAGAACAGTAAATAGCC
This sequence comes from Mastomys coucha, assembly GCF_008632895.1. Classification (NCBI taxonomy): domain Eukaryota; kingdom Metazoa; phylum Chordata; class Mammalia; order Rodentia; family Muridae; genus Mastomys; species Mastomys coucha. The sequence goes on along the minus strand of NW_022196913.1, from coordinate 35,928,194 downwards.
TAACTTACCATTTACCTAATCCCTCAGTCCAGCCTTTATCCAGCATGACTATACTATACTATGTCTAACCTGTACTATGACACTACTATAGGTTACTATCAGGTACAAAGAAATTCTACTCCCCACATTCTGGTGTTTGTTCCCCTCTACCAAAGAGGCCATTTCCTCACCACAGTCAGAGGGACAAGTGGCTATCTGTGGTGCTTATGAGCATAGCAAAGCCCTGCTGGCCTTGGCTCACTCCCTGGCTACCTGAGGCTCTTCTCACCCTGCCCCCTATCCCACACTTTTCCAGCTCTTGGGCTTTTCTCCCAGCTTCTCCCTCCCTGCCATTTCAGCTACGGGCTCTCTCTCTTGTCTTCCTCTCTTGTCCCTTCTCTTGTTCACCTTTGCCCTCATCCCCCCTCATCCCCCACCCTCCCACAATACCATCCCAATGGCCACATCCTGTCTTCTGGCCATAGTCAGTTTGCTACTTTCTTTCCCTGCTCTGGACTCTCCCAGGGGCCTCTGACTGTTCTCTCCTTCATATCTACAATAAAAGTCTTCCCCTCGACCATACCTTGGAGCGGCCATGTTGTCAGTTCATACATCCGGTGTAGAAACTTCCCAGTGGAGCATAAATGGGCTACTTTCCAAGGGGCCTGGCCTCTCCTAATACAACCAACCTGTTGATTTGACTCTCCTACGCTAGGTATGGATTTTTTGTTTCTGCACCTACCATATTCGACTCCTAATTCTAAACTTCAGCTGCTTCTACCCTCCACCTGCTTCGTCACTGTGACTGAGGGCCACTCTTGGTTTCTGTGGCTCCTGGAGGCTGCTCTGACCTCCTGGGAGCCTGTCCCTGGCTTTCCTTCCACCTACTCTCCCCAACACTCACCTGTTCTCTCTGCCTGCCTTTCTCCCTCCCCACATTCTCAGCTCCCTCCTGGTGTTTCCCCACCTCCCCCTGGAGTTGCCTCCTCTGTCTCTTTGGCTCCCTGGAGCCTGCTGTTTAAGTTCCAAGGCTTCCTTATGTCTCCTGTCTTTCAGCTCCCTTCTGGAGCTCACTGGAACCTTTCCTCTGGGGGAGTTCCTGTCTGCAGCCCTTCCTCTTTTTCCTCCTCATTCTCAGAGATTTCAACAAAGCCTTGGCCCTAGTACAGCTCCATAGTCACAAAAAATGGAGCTCTTGATTTTCAAATTCTTGAAGATTCTAACAACTTCTGCCACAATACAAGCACATGATCCCCAACATCTTTTTTTCTCTAAGTTTTTTTTCTACATTCCATTCTTAATAATCTTTTATCTCTATGATTTACTTGCGCTCAAAAAAAAATCTTGTAAGGGCTATTGTGTAAACTCTCTTTACTTAAGAATTTGTAAGTTTATTGGGAATGGTTAAAATCTGTAACAGGAAACTTTAAACTTGCTTTAAACTTGCCACAAAATGTTGACAGTTTAAAAATCTATACATAGGTCATCTTAATTTGTTATAGCATACTATAGCTATCTGTCTGTTTATCTATCTATCTATCTATCTATCTATCTATCTATCTATCTGTATATATGTGTGTGTATGTGTGTGTGTAATTCAACTCTTGTTTAGAAAAATAGATCTGCTACAGTGTACTGTATATGTAACTTTGATTCAACTCTTGTTTAAGAAAAAAAAGTTTTGTGTGCCTGGTGGCTTACCTCGGAGTAAATAGCAGTCATGTAGCTTGCCTCTGACTCGGCTAATAGAGGCAACATATGGCTCTCTTTACTAAGGAGAAAGAGAGCACATGCCATGTTACTTTAGCACCATCTTGATTAAGATGACCAAAAGGTATAAACCATCTAAGGCAGTGCCAATAAACTTTCTAATCCCGGTAGGCCTCATCGGTGTGCCTCATTTTGGACTCAGGAGACAACAGTAGTTCTCCAAGGTATTTTGGATTGGGGTGGGTTGGGTTTTTTGGTTCTTGTTTTTGTTTTTGTTTTGATATGGTGATTTTTATCATGGGAGTAAACATTTTAGATAAGGAACAATATATATTTGATTAATAAGGCATATTTGATAAATAAGATTTACAATTTCTTGAGGTTATCAAAGTATCCTGAGGTAAACAGAAACTGACCCAGAGGTACACGTCTGACCACTCAAGCCTTTAAGAACTGTGTCCGACACCAGGCTTCTAAACACTTTGGATGAGAAACAACATATGTGAGATAAAGGTTTGTAAGTTTCTAAGGTCTGCTCAGGATGACAGTAACTGACTCGAGGGTATATGTCTGGCCTCTTTGTCTTTGCTAGCTTTGTTAAGCTTTAGATGTTTGACTAAATTGAGTCATCCAAGAAACTGATATTCTGTAATGGTGCTCTAGGAAAGGACCGGGAAAGGATCCGTGGGCTGTAGTTAGGGTTTAAACTTTTATTTTGACACAAAAGGAATTTTAATTTAATCTTCAACTCAAATTTTTAAAGCTCAAACTTAACAAGTAAAACTGCAAACTCCTAATTTTATAAAAACTACTAACTTATTGTAAACTGTTAAAAATAATTAAGACATGCAAATTAATGGTCAGTCGCCTTATTAATGTGCTCAGAATTATGCCCATGGTATTTTAAGTACAAATGTAATTCATTTACAGGGAAAAACATTATTTAATTTCCTATGTGTGTCCTCAAGCTTAAGCCTGAAGTAAGTAATTAAAAACAATAAAGTTGTTTACAATCAGGTATACTTCACAGGCACCCTTTAAAACACCTCAGAGATCTGCTGAATATGGCATTTAAATGTCTAAAGAAAACGCTTCCCATGATAGACAGAAATGACAGATCCTAGCAGTGGCTGTAAGTCTCTGCATGAGGAGCGCAAATGAACTCCATGAGGCCCTTGCTTCAAATGTGATGAAACTGGACACTGGCCGAAGAATTGCCCCATACCTCGTCTGCTGCCATCCCAAACTGTGGGCAGTTTTGGGTTAACTACCCTACTCTGCCAGTTTTCCCAAGTCCCTCCTCCACAGGAGAATCTCACAGACTGTATGTGTCTGGCAGCCAAAGGCCAGTGTTGTTCTGTGCAGAAACTGAAGATTTAATACTGTCCTGTGTGACAGCTGAGGACCCATAACTTCTGCCCCCAAACCATCAAGATCACCACAGAGTATCCTAGGGTAACCTAACTGTCCAGACTGCAGCTAAGTCTTGGTCCTTTCAAAGGATACAGAAGCCATTGGGATATACTTCCTGCTCATATTTATCCTTCTCAGATCTCTGATGGTGTGTATGCCTAAATGCAGCTTTATCAGGTTAACAGCACCGAGCACACAGCTCCTTCCCCCCATGGCTGCCACTGCCTGGTCAAGCTATGGAGGTCTCCTGCTTGTTTGTTTGTTTGTTTAATTTTTTATGCAGACTCAGTTTTCCTTCTGACAGGATTCACACTGACAGAGATAACCTCACAAAACAAGTTTCAGTGTAACTCTTTGTTAGCATCACGACATCCAAAGCCTGTGGTGATACATGGGCGGGTCCACAGACCTGTTGCCAGGGCAACAGCCACCATATTCCCAGAATCCATTGGGCTTACCTCCCACCTTTACCTGTGGCTGCTATGTCACAACCCATACACACACACACACACACACACACACACACACACACACACACACACACAGGGGAACATTTCCTCCCTCTCTCTCTCTCTCTCTCTCTCTCTTTCTCTCTCTCTCTGTCTCCTCTCTTTCTGCGCCACTACCCCCCTCTCTCTCAATTAAACCTCTTACATGTGGAACTGTTTGGGCCTAGTGTTGTATGTTCTGACGCGACCTGCCGCTCCAACACATCACTCTTTACTATTTATTCCATTATGTATTCATTTTTAAAATATTTATGTATGTATTTATTTTATATATATGTATATATACACACATATATATTTATATACATACATACATGTATATATACTGATATATATATATATATATGAGTGTTCTGTCTTCACACACCGAAGAAGAAGGAATCAGATCCCATTTCAGATGGCTGCGAGCCATCATGTGGGTGTTTCCAGAAGCTCTGGAAGAGAAAGCAATGCCCTTAACCACTGAGCCATCTTTCCAGGCCCTATTCTTTTATTTAAAAGAACTTGCTTTTCAATGACTGCTCTCAGTAATCCATCACCTGTGTCTCATGATAAATGACTGGATAGGGGAAAAAAAAAGTTTTAACGTTTATATAAGTTATGCAGGTCTAAAGAAGTAATTGAATATGTGTAAATGCAAGTTGTAAAGGTCTGAGGAAGTGCTACACAAGCTAGAATCATCAGAGAGGAAGGAACCTCAAGTGAGAAAACACCTCCATATATCCAGTTGTAGACTAGCCTGTAGGGTTTTCCTTAATTAGTGACCCAAGGAGGAGAGCCCAGCCCATTGTGCGTGGGTACATCCTGGGCTGGTGGTTCTGGCTTCTGTAAGAAAGCAGGCTGAGCAACCCATGGGGAGAAAGCCAGTGAACTATACCCCTCCATAGCTTCTGCATCAACTCCTGCCTCCAGGCTCCTGCCCTGCTTGAGTTCCTGCTCGACTTCCTTCAGTGATATGGAAATGCAAGCCGAATAAACCCTTTCCTCCCCAGCTTGCTTTTTGGTCATGTTGTCTCATCACAGCAATAACTAACTAAGGCAGTATGTAAAAACAAGAAATGTTTTGGATTTCTATTGTTATGCTATGGTTGTATTAAGACTTCAAATATTCAGAGTTTTAACATTAATCAATGGATCAATCAGTGGAAATTATGATACGTTATTAATCTAGCACCAGCAGAGAACTACTATTACCATAGTCATAAGCTCAAAAATTTAAATTTCTTTTGTTTGCTTTTTCAAAATAGATTTAAAAGTGCTTCTCATTATGCTGAAAATATCTTTGTCCAATCTATCTATGTATGTCCAATCTTCTGGACAGAGAAAAGAGTGTCCATGCTTTTAGCCCAGAATCATTGTGTTTGGGTCCACATGAGTCTACTCTAGCTTACAGAATTTGTTAACTGCTTTTTCTATAACAAGGATTTCAGTGCATATTACAAACAGTGGTAATGTTAATATATCCAAAACTTTTATCTTTTTATAAACTTTAAGAAAAAAAAAAGCAAGTTTTAAGGACCATAACTAGACTCTGTCAGTCACAGGTCAAACAGACTCTAGACAAATATTCCAATCAGTAAACTCCTTAAGCTTTCCAGCCTACAAGTGAGTTACCTCTTTGTTTCCTCTAGTTTTTGGGATTTCTCCCCTCCCTGCAACTCCTGGGACCCCAGGTTTGGAAGTCTCAAGTATACACCCAAGATAAAGATTTCCCCATAAGCTCCTTAAGTTTACCTTCTGTCCTTAGTCTATATCCGGCCCAGCAGATTTCCAATCACTGTCGACTACAAAAACTCTAGAAACTGCCTGCAACACGCCAGTCTCCTGTGGTACTTCAGAACCATCCATCCAGCCTAGACCAGATGCTGTTGATGAATTTCCAGTTGGCCTGAGCCCATGCTTTGGACCAGCATTCCAGCCTGCTCCAAAGTGGTCCGTACTTCACTAGTCCCAGGTGGTCCCACAGAACGTGGGTAGTGACTAAAACAGATGTCCCTAGCCTGTAGTCTTTCTTCTCCACACTCCTGACCTGTGGCTGGCATTCCAGCTTTCCCGGGCCCCGACAATGACACCCAAATTTCATCAAAGAAGCAGCTATAGAAGAGATTACGTTGCTCCTTATCACCAAAAGGCTGGCACGTCAGATCCAAAAGACAGCACCGTTCCCCTAAATTCTGGTGTCTGCTCCCCTCTACTAAGAGAATTACTTCCTCATCACTCTGGGAGGGACCAATAGCAAGGCACACTCTGGCCTTGGCTCACACACACAGTGGCTACCTGAAGCCTTCTCACCCTGCCCCCCATCCTAAACTCCTCCATCTCAGCTTCTCAGTCCCCCACAACACTGTCATTCAGCTATGTTTCCCCTCTCTTGTCTTCTCCCTTGTTCATCTCTCTGAGTCTCCTTTGTCCTCACTTCCTCTCTCTTACTCTCTTACCCCTCCCACATCCCTTCTCTCCTGGACTGGACCAGTCTTCTAGCCATGTTCAGTTTACTACTTTCTCTTTCTGTTCCGGTCTCTTGACAGATGCCTCTGGTTGGTCTTTCCCTTATACCTACAATAAAAACCTTCCCCGCAACCATTTCTTGGAGAAGTCTTGTCCTGTTTATACAGTTACCTACGTTGGCTGTCAGACATACTGTTGATGTGTCATATTGATCATGTTCCAATAGTTTATTTTTCTTTTTTATATTTTTTTATTTAATTTTTTCATACATTTTTACTTTTTTTAAAAATATTTATCTTATGTATATGAGTATGCTGTCGCTCTCTTCAGACACACCAGAAGAGGGCATCGGATCCCATTACAAATGGTTGTGAGCCACCATGTGGTTGCTGGGAATTGAACTCAGGACCTCTGAAAGAGTAGACAATGCTTTTTATTGTTCAACCATCTCTCACAGCCTCATACAATATATTTTGGTCATGTCCTTTCCCCTACTCAATTATGTCCTCGCCCTCTCTCTTTCTCTGTCTCTCTCTCTCTCTTTCCCTACCCCACTCCCAGCTTCCCATCAGAAAATAAAAATCAGAACCAACAAAAACAAATAAGGCAAAACTCAAAACAAAACAAAATTCAAAATCGGACAAAAAAAATACCCCTCTGAGTTCATTTTGTGTTGACCAACTACTCCTGGGAACGGAAGTATGGTTGATACACCCATTGACATTCCACTGGAGAAAACTGAGTTTCCTTTGGCAATGGGTGGCAACTACAAATAGTTTCTTGATTATGGGTGGGACCCTGTGTTTAGTTCCCCAGCTCAGTGCTGGGAGCCCATCTGGTTGGAACCTGTTCAGGGCATACATGTGGAGCCATACCCTCTGTGAGTTCATACGTGCACAGTTCTGTTGTATCTGAAAAATGCTGCTTCCTTGAAGTCATTCGTCACCTTTGGCTCTGACAGTCTTTCTATCTCCTCTTCTACCGAGTTCTCCCAGCCTTGAGGGACTTTGGAGCACTTGGTGCTAAACAGCACGTCTTCACCAACCCATTAACTTATTTCTATGATGGAGATCCCAAGGCACAAGGGTACTGATCAGGGCAATTCACAGCTGTCAAAGAGAAGCCAGGAAAATTTCCTTAACTTTAAAAGGTCAAAGTGCAAAAAGCTTTTTGAGAGATAGCTTATATTCACATAGTTCCTTTAAATTACAGGCCATTGTTATAACTGTCTTATTTAGTATGTTATTGCTATTAAGCTTCATCATAGAGGTATACACAGATGGAAAACACTTCCCACAGAGCTCAGCTATATCTGTAGTTTCCTGGATCCACTAGGCATTTAGGAATATATCCCTGTACAGCTGGGATAATGTTATCACTTTGCTTTGCCCTGTCTTGAAGCAGTGAGAAGTATGTAACAGAGACAGGCTACAGATACTGGCTATGGCTCCCGTTTGCCCCTGTGGGTCTCAGAGTTATGCAGCTCCTGGCTATTGGCAGTCTGAATGGAGTGGGGTGTCTGCCAATGTGGAGGAACACTGAGCTGTGCGCTTGCTCCCTGCCTCATATATTCCCAGCCACATCTGCACCAGAAATAGCAGATACAGCCTTACAAGGAGAGATGCCTGCTTGTCATGAATCCTAAGGCTGAGGTTTTTGAGGATGGAGCTGGTGCTAGGCTGCCACCCTCTATGAAGCGGGAGTTTCCCTGGGAAGCCAGCTAGGGGCTTTCCGTGAGCAGGCATGGTCCTGCCTTGCTCCGTGAGGAGACCGGCTTTTCACCCAGAGGTTAGTTACATCCTGGCAGCCTGGTGGGTCAGATTCCTTCTGCAGACATGTTTAGTTGGATCCGCTTAGTATTTCCAAACATTCTGAGTCATTATTTTAAAAACCCAGCACTTGAATTTCTAGCTTCTGTTCCAAAACTCAGAGAATCAGACAACACTGCTCCTGCATGCCCCCGTGACAGGCACTGTGGGAAGCCCCTACTAGCCTGGGAGAGGGATCTATACATTTGCAGATACCATCAGACAGGAAGTGGGCATGAGCACCAGCCTGCCCTGCCCACCTTTACCTCTGTGAGCTGAGTCCATGCACTTGTTTGAATCTAGCCCTCACTCCAATATTTGTTGTTGTTGTTGTTACTGCAATGTTGGACTAGAAACCCGGAGTCTCAGATATACTAAGTAAGCACTTTACTTCTGAGCTTTACCCAGCCCGGCATTTTAAAACAATACCCTTTGTTTTAACCCTTTGTTTATAAAACTCAGTTATACTTTATCTTCAATACCGTTCCATCCTGAGTGAGAGAGGACATGTGTGGTGTGGTGGTTCTGTTGTGAGTGGACACACTGCTTCATGGTACCACATGGCACATCATTCATTTGTCCTTTGTTGATTCCATGACTGTTGATCGGGGGAGGTTTATGAGCTTTGAGGATGGGTACCATCTGACTATGATAACACAAATAGGTAAACGATACCTTGTGAGATGCCTCGGCTCTCTACCTCATCAGACCTTCATTTGGTATCTACAGATGTTAGAACTGTCATTCAGAGATAGCCTGAGGCCACAAGGGGCAAGTGCTCTACCTGACCTAACACTGGGCTAGAGATTACCAGAATGATGGCAAGTGGTCCTGGATCTTCCAGCATTACATAATGCTCTCATAATTTCCACCTGCCAATGCAGATATATAAGAGAAGGAAACAAATTTGAGAACAGAACTGCTGTGATTTGAATGTGCTCTGTACCAAGTTCACAGCTAGAAATGTAACCCTCAAGTTTATGTGAACATGAGACATCTGTGCAGTAACTAGGGTTAGATGGCATCATGTGGGAAGTGCTAAATAAGATAGGATTTGTGCCTTGTAAAAAGAAGAGCAGAGATCTGGGTCATTTTTACATATGAAGATAGGATTATATATGAACTAGGAGCACAGAACATAGAGCACAATTGACAACTTCAAAGAAAAATGACACAATGGGCTGTGGAACTTTGGTCTCTGAGTAAGAAATAAGTACTGGGTTAGTCAGGGTTTCATTGCTGTGAAGAGACACCATGACCACAGCAACTCTTATAAAGGAAAACATTTCACTGAGGTTGCCTTACAGTTTAGAGGTTTAGTCCATTATCATCATGGTGGGAAGTATGGCAGCATGCAGGCAGCCATGGCACTGGAGAGGTAGCTGAGAGCTCTACGTCTGGATCCACAAGCAGCAGGAAACAGTGAGATACTGGCCTGGCTTGAGCATCTGAAATCTCAAAGCCCACCCTCAGTGACACAGTTCTTCCAACAAGACCACACCTACTCCAACAAGGCCACACCTCCCAGTAATACTACTTCCTATGGACCTGTAGGGGCCATTTTTAGTCAAATCACCACAAGCATCATTTTTGGGGTTTGGGGTTGAGACAGAGTTTCTCTGTATAACCCTGGCTGACTAGAACTCACTCTGTAGACTAGATTGGCCTCAAACTCAGAAATCCACCTGCCTCTGCCTCCTAAGTGCTGGGATTAAAGGTGTGCATCATTACTGCCTGACACCGATTTTTATTAAGGAAGTAATAATTAATGTTTGCATGTTTAAAAATACTATGTTAGGGTTCTCTAAAGGAACAGACCTGATAGAATGAATACATTCATTAAGAGGTGTATTTATTAAACAGTAAGAGGGGATTTATTAGAGCACTTTAGAGGATTCGGTCTGTGAGTCCAACAGTAGCTGTCTCACACTGGAGAGGACAAGAATCCAGTAGTTGCTCAGTCCATGAGGCTGGATACCTCAGCAGTCCCTGTCTGTTGCTGGAAGCCTAGTGAATTCCTGGAGAGCTGCTGGTTTTCAGTCTATGCTGGAATCCTGAAGGAACTGATTCTAATATTGATGAAGGAAGGCCTCAGAGACAGGATAGATGGACTTGCCAGTGGAGAAGAGGGCAAAGAGACAAAAAGCAATTTCTCCTCCTGTGTCTTTTTATCTGGACTCTGACCAAACAGTACTCTGCCCATTTAGGATGGGTCTTCTTGCTTCAAATAACCTGATCAAGAAAATCCCTCACAGGAGTACCCAGAAGCTTGTATTTTAGTTGATTCCAGATGTAGTCAAGTTGACAATCAAGATTAGCTGTCACAGATACCAAGGGAAAAAGCTGATGTGACCAATTTGAATAAATCAAGTTCATGACAACATCCTTCTGGTGTGCCTTCAAGCACTGAGGGGCTAGAACACCGGAGTGTTCTTACAACACTTCCCCAGGTTTCTTGGGTTCCCTGATGATGTGGTCCCATTTCTCAATTGCATTAGTTAGTCCCTACCACTATAATGCATACCTGAGATAATGAATTTATTCAGTGAAAGTTTTCAGGAGATGGTGGATTGCCCTATAGTATGATAGTGTATCACAGAGGGACATGTGGGAAAAGAAGCTGCTCTTGACAGGAACAGGAGAAAGAGAGGATGCGAGAGGATCCTGCTTCATGGATATTCCTTTAATGACCACCCAATAAACCCCTTCTACTTATATTTCTACATCCTCCAAATAGCATCAAGATTTAGACAAAGGCTTTTAAAAAAACAAACAAACAAACAAACAAAAACCCACATGGGCCTTTGAGGAGCAATTGAAAGACAAACCGTAGCCCCACTACTGCAAGAACAGGGAAGTGAACACCTCTCAGCTGACAAGCCCCACCAGCTTGGCATCTGCCTTTTTCAGGAGAGCTTGAGGCATGCTGTAGTGACTGTATCTGTTAGCTGGCTTCATGGGGCATTGAAAGCACAGCCTGAGAAGTCATTGGCTTGGTGATGCAACAACCATCAGGCAGGGTGGGTTTTGGATCATCAGCACCAGCATCCACTTTCTACTCACGGAGGTTTTAGCATTATGTCATGATCTACCAGGTGCCTCATTCTGGTAAATGTTATGGTTCTGGGCCTAGATGTGATGGCCATCATTATGACCCACTTGGTTGATGCCTCCTGAGTTAGAGAAGAGACAACAGCTTGGTGAGTACTTCAGGGCAGTGTTGGGTGGTGGTTTTAAAGGATCAGTATGGAATCTGATCCTTCAGTGTTTCCCAGTGTCTGAAAATCATTTTGCATCCTGCCACAAATCCCTGTCTGCTTAAACTAACCCTACTGACTTCTGTTCTTTGCAGACAAACCTAAGCAACAGACCACACAATCCTCCACATTGTTTCAGTCCTCACATATATTTCTCTGCCCGCAGACCAAGATACTACTCATGGATGTAGAATAGATTATCCATCCACTCCTCACAGCCAAACCACAGCTTTTCTGAACAAATCAGTGTGAGACTCACCCTCCACGAAGCCATTTAAATGGCTCCAAAAAAAAAAAATCACATTTCGTCTGACGCTGCAGCCTAGACCTTTAGCAGCAGCAGTTCTGGGCTCTGAGAACATTAATTAGCTTCAGAACTGGATGCAGACATCTCTCCTGGGAAGCTAAGCTTTGACCTCTGCCAGGCAGACAAAGGCATAAAAATACAAGTTTAAGGCCAGGATGGTGACAGACATGAATACAAATTTTCCTAGTCTTCAAGACAACTTCTTTCATCTTTTATTTTCTCTTTTGCACTGTGCCTAAGCACTTGGCAGCAGAATTAGATAGTAGTTATCACATCAATGAGAAGAATCACTCGGATATATCCAAATCCGTGGGTGAAACATCTCCTCCTGTTAGGAGGCCTCCGCCTACAGGGTGCTGAATCCTCTCCAGTGTACAGGTTTCCAAGAGTCCAGAGGTGCCAGAGGCCCTGCAGGTGGCACATAGCACCCTGTGGCTGAGTGCTGGCACTGTTCTTGGGCTGCTGTTGGGATCTTTGAAACATTTCTCAGTCATAGACTTGTGTTTCTGGCCAGTGCAGTGGATATAAAAACACAGAAATAAACAAACTCACAGAGCACTTTGCAAGCTGTGTGTGTGTGTGTGTGTGTGTGTGTGTGTGTGTAGTTTTTTAAGGGGCAAACAAATGTACAACGGCCATTCAAACAATAGTCCCTTAAATAGATGAGTCATAGAAATGCCTGAATGGTGTAACTGTGTTTCCTTATATCTGCTATTTCTTTTCAAGATTCTTATTGAAAGAAAACAATTACCGCCTTGCCCAGAAGTGGTGCTACTCTTCAGTGATTGATATCATTTTTCTTAGCAGCACCAACAATTTGTAAAATTTTAACAAGATAATAATTGGCAATCTAATAATAAAACACAATCTACACTCAGATTTTATAAAAATTAAAATAAAAAAAAGCCAGACATACTAAGTGATCATATGTCAGTTCCAAAACTGAATATTTTTTGAATGATAAAGTCAACTTTTCTAGCAATTTATGTAACATGTCTGTCTTAGTGAACTTTTATTGCTGTGAAGATACATCACAACCATGGGAGCTCTTATAAAGGAAATCACTGGGGATGGCTTACAGCTTCAGAGGTCTAGTCCATGATCATCATGGTGGGATGCATGACAGCATCCAGGCAAGCATGGTGCTGGAGGAAGACTGATTGTTCTACATCTTGATCTGAGGGCAGCAGAAGGAAACTATGTGTCACACTGGGTGTAGCTTGAGCATAGAAAACCGCAAAGCCCACCTCCACAGTGACATACTTCCTCCAACAAGGCCACACCTACTCCAACAAGGCCACACCTTTTAATAGTGCCACTCCTTATGAACCAAACATTCAAACACATGAGTCTGTGGGGGCTATATTTAGTCAAACCACCACAATGTCCCTAAGTCAAAATGTAAGATTTGAAACAAACACATAATTTGAAGAAATTACTTAACTGAAAACTAGGCTTCTCTGCTCAGGATGTAGACCTGTACCATTAATGCTGCATTATATTATACAGCTGTAGCTTTCCTATGCTATGACAAACCACCAGAGAAGACAGACTTGCTGGGTTTAGAGATTTGAGCTCAGTTTCAAAGGTTTCAGTCCATAGTCACTGCTTTATGGTAGGATGCCTTATCATAGTGAGAGCAGGTGATGCTAAAAACTATTCCCCTCATGGTGGGAAAGCAGAGAATGTGGGGAAGGGTTGGGACCCAACATCCCATTTAAGACATACCCAATGACATCACTTCTTTAAGCAGGCTCCACCTCCCATTAGTACCATAAGCTGGGAGCCAAGCTGGAAACACTTAACCCAAACAGCAGTGATTTTTGCTGTTACTACACACACACACACACACACACACACACACACACACACACACACACACACATTCCGATCAGCTACATATTACAATGGCCAAACATTATAGAGGCTTCTTTTTATAACATGCTAAGCATTTTGTCACTGGCTCTCTGTCATATTGTCAACACGGAGGCGTCAAAGGGTCCCAGAGCATCTTCATTTAAGAATTCTCAAGAAAAACCCCCTACTAGACACAAAATCTGGCAAAGCTCATAAACTTGGTACATCAAAGGAACCAAGCATCCTGAAGTGTAGTCTCCTAAAAGACATTGTAAAAACAAATGGTGGGTGTCAGAAAGCCAGCAGTTTCCCACTCCGTCTCCTATTTCATCTTCAGTTAGCAAAGACAAACCCTGAAAATGCAGTGTTTAGAAGGCATGAATATGCAAACTTCACATGCCACCCAGGCGGTCCTCCTTTGTGCTGACTTAAAGGAAAGGTTGAGATACATTTCTAACATCCTGTTTTGAAAAGGGGAAAAAAAGAGGCTGGGGGCCCAGCTCCGGCAGAGTTCATACTCAGCCTGTGTAAAGTCCTGGGTGCCTTCCCCCATTGGAAAGCATGGGGCCATACACATGCACACACATGTAAGTAAGCCACAGTCCTCAACTGAAAATTAAATGAAGTGACAAGCATAACGCACATGGGCGTTACCTGAAGAGCATAAGTACATACAAGGGGGGGGCTTTGAAATCCCTTCTTGGGATTAAAGACAACAGAAAAGGCACCAAAACAAGGCCTAAAAGAGTCCAGTCCAGATCTATCTGGCGCTAGCACCCTGGTGACTCACCACCATGTTGCTGCCTCTTAAGAATGTCAATAGCGGATGGATTAGAAGCACTATCTTTCTGACTTGAATTGACAACTAGAAAATAGAAGATAGGTCATGAAGTCAAATGTCAACATGCTGAAATAAAAGAGGTACAGAATTCACTCCCTCTGTGAAAACTTTCTGCAATATCTTTCTCTAAAGAGCTCTTCAGGAACTTAGAAATTAAGACTACACATCAACTGAATTAAAAAAACAAACAAACAAACCTGCAGCATTTGAGGTGGAGAGATGGCTCAGCAATTAAGAGCACTGGTCTTTGTGACATTGCTTTAGAAGGCCTCACTTCTTAGGCAGGGGATGAGTGTGGGTATTCTGATATTTCTTTAAGTTCAGAAAGCTAAGTACATAGAAAACACTCTGTACTTCAGAATTATGAGGCACATTTGTAGACTCACAGACTTCATCATGAGGACTTGAGTTCAAAACTCTGTTTATCACTTGGCTCCCATGACTCCGATTCTAGAAGGCAGAGTTCAAATAACCGTTGCGTCACTTTAGGTTGTGGAACATCAGTGTCTCACCTTTGGATGCCAATGAGACAAGTGTGCTGTAAACTCATCAGAAAGAAAGCTTAGTCTTCTTTGTGCTGCTCGGGTTTTTGTCAACTTGACACAACCTAAATGCATTTGGAAAGAGGGTACCATAATTGAGAAAGTGCCACTATCTAATTGGGTTGTAGGCAATTCTATGAAGGCATTGTATTTACTGATGACTGGCATAGTACCCCACTATAAGTGGTACTACCCCTGGGCAGGATGTTCTCGATTGTATAAAAAGCAAAGTAAGTGAGCCATGGTGAACCAAGCGGTAAGCAGTGTTCTTCCAGTCTTTGCTTCACTTCCTGACTCCCAATTCCTCCTTGAGCTTTGGGCTTTGGCTTCCTTCAGTGATGGACTGTAATTTTTAAGATAAAATAATCTCTCCCCCTTCAAATTGGTTTGGCCATGATGGTTATCACATCAATAGGGAGCAAATTAAGACAGAATTTGGTACCAGGAGTAAGGTATTGATCTGAGTGTGACCTGGCCACATTGTTTGGGGAGGATTGTAGAACTGTTTGGAACTTGGGGCTAGAAAAGCCTTTGAGTGCTCGGAGCTTATTAAATTGTCCTGTGTGAACTTGGACAATAATGTTGAGAGGTACAGGGATGGAGGCTTGATTTGTTAAGTTTTACAGGCAGGCAATGACCCTTGGGACTGCTTATGTGATAGTTGAATCAATGATACATGGTTTCTGATGATCTGGGATTAAAGAAATGACTGTGATTAACAAGAGATCAGCATCACTAAGATGAACCTTGCTTTACTGGGACAGTCAATGCTGATCAGGTTCCTGGGTGAGGCATCCATGGGTTTATTTCTCTTTCTATGGAGTTGCTTTCCTGGAGGCTTGCAATACATGGTCACCTATGCCAGCTGGACTCTCATCAGTGTAGCATTTCCAAGGTCCAGCTTGTATTGAGGCTTCAAAAATTTATCACTCTTCCCTTCTTATAACCCAAACATGAATATGAATTAACATTTTTTCAGTTTTTTTTTATTTTCTGTGACTAAAGGTTTTAGAAGAATAACATTTTCTACCTTGAATCATGATTGCCTTGATTACTGTCAAGTACAACTTAATGAAAGCCACAGAAAAACTGTCAACATCAATAAGATATTAATATGTTCTTGACACAGAAGAAAATTTGCATTTGTAATACATAGCATTCCATATCCGAACTTGCCTTGGACCCCTCCTCCCAAAGATGCAGTAATAGGACACCAGGGATAAAGCTCTTAACACTGGCTGCTCCTTACCATCTCTTCTTTCCTTGTATCTGAATTTAGAACTTGTCAACCCAAACATAGCACTCTTCCTAAAGCAAGCACCCTCCTTAACAGAGAGGTATAAGGCCAGGCAGATGGACAGTGCCAGGGTGTATGGCTCTGGTGGCAGCTATTTTCGGCCTTTGAATATTCCTGAGAAATATTCCTTTCCACTGAGAAAGTCTGAGGAGGCTGAACACGCTACTTTATTTTGTAAAGTGCACATTAAAGGACATCCTGGAGGCAAGCATGCACAGGTGAGAGAACAGATTTCTTTGCAATTATCTATGCAACATTTGGATGCACGAGTTTGGGAGTCATTGAATTAGTAGATTTTAGCTTTCTGTCTCTTAGGTCTGCCTGTCAATCCTCCCAACATCAGTCTGGTATTTGTCAGGGTTCACCTACTGGACAGAATCCACTCTTGGTAGCTGGAGCAGAAAGGAATTTGCTATAGGGCATTATGAGGCTTCAGGGACATGCTGCAGAAAGGTGAGCAAACAATTGCTTCCTAGGTCCTCTAAGATATGCTGAGAGTCCCATGTAGGTGGAACATGTGGCTCTTCTCTGGTCAGAGCGCCACCTGGCCATTTGGAAAGTTGTTTTACAATGTGACTTCAGCCCATGCTGCTGTCACTACTAGCCAGATGGTATTTCTATTGCTGGACCCTGTGCAAAGAAGGCACACTATAAACAGATTGACAGATACGGAATGCCCCATATCCTGTCTAACACCAAGATGAAGGGTCGCCCAGCAGGTATGAGACCACATTTTCTCAAGGCTTCTGAGAAGGCCCTAAGGCTTATCTGAGTTAGGGGAGCATAGTAAGGTAGAAGAAAGAACCTAGGAGGGTGAATGTTGCCTGTCTTGCTGCAGCTTTTTGGGAAAGCTCATTCTGATAGAGGAAGGAAGGCAATTCTTCGGGGACCTAGCAGTAAGCCAGCCACTCAGGTTCAGGGTGCCCACCTTCACCTACTGAAAAGACTTGGTGCCTCTGGGGACAGAGATGGGCTTTGGGAAGACACAGAACTGAACCTCAGTGTTTGATAGAAAGCTTCCAGGTCACTTCAAATAAGGATTTTCATCCCTTCACATCTTGAATGGATTTTCTAGGTAACCTCACACTTCCTTAAAGGCTGTCAGAACCACCGGGCAGGGGTTTTGCAAGTTTTCCATCATGCAAGTGTAGAGAATAGTACCCAAGACACAGGAGGTGCTTAATAAACATTGCATTAATAAACACTATAAAGTGGAAACTTTACAGTGGTTCAACCTAGGACATTTCAGCTTGGTGGTGGTATGAAATCAAAGCACACCCAGAAGCACTCATCCTAAAATTTTGTCAATGGGCAGCAGCTACCACTCAGCCATATGATCTTCAGGGGAAGCAACTGACATGGTTACTATGGGCAGTCAGGCTTGCATATGTGGAAGGAGGAATTCATTGATAAAATTATGAGCTCACAGCAGAAGACTTGTTGGCCTATCTATGGTGTCTAATGTCTGAGTGACATGTTCCAACCCAGCATGGTATCAGTGCAAAGAATAGGATATCCAGATTCCTGGACCATGTATGTTAGGGAGAGCCATAAGCATGGAATGAAAGCAGCCCAGGAAATAATTTATGTGTGTCGAAGGTTGTAGAGCTAGAGGGGTGGAGCTACCCAAACCCTGTGGAGCACAGCCAGAGTCTATCAGGAGCCCAATATACCTGGTGTTGAGCTGCAGAATGTGTGTTTGCCCAGCTGGATTTTGGGTTAGCTTTGTGTGATTGTTTTATGCCCCAACTCTTCCCCTTTGGAAGAAGAATGCTTACTCTGTGCCATATGTTGAAAGTATGCAACTTGTTTTTTTTTTTTTTATTTTATTTTATAGGAGCTCACAGTTAATAGGCTTGGGAATATTTAAAGTGTTGGAATTGTTAAAGACTACAGAGACTTTTAAAGTTGATCTAGATGTGTTTGTATTGTAACATAGTTATGAGTCAATGTGGACAAGAGGTGGAAGGCTGTGGCTCAAAAGTGATATATTTGGGTGTCAAGTTAACAAGGGTTGGAGTTTTAGTGGGTAGTATTAACTGTCAATGTGACAGGGCCTAGAATCTCCTGGGAGATGGTTCTCTCTGGATTCCTATAGGGGATTATGTTAATTGATTTGAGGAGGTCCATCCATTGTGGGTGTCACCACTCCCTAGGCAGAGGGTACTGGATATATAAAGTGGAGAAAGTGTATAAAGTGAACACAAGCGTGCAGATACTCTGTCACCCTACTTCTGATTTCAGATAACATGACCAACTCCTTCAAGATCTTGCTGTTGTGACTTGCCTGTCATGATGCATTGTAACCTGTGATTCAGAATTAAACCTTGTCCCCTTATGTCATTTTTGACAGGATCCTTTATCACAATGCCAAGAAAAAAAATTAAGAGAATTTCTCAGGATGCCTCGCAACTCAAACCACTCCTTCCTTGGCCTCCTAAGTCCTGAGATTACTGTAAATGTGACCCACTATGCGTGACTCTGATGTTTTGTTTTTTTTTTTAACAAGTTCAAGATCTACATTGAAGAGATCAGTGTGTACATCACCTTAAAAACACAATACCATCTACTTCAGACACCAACGTGATCGCCTTGAGGTGCCATCTGGCTTTAAAATGGCAACTTCCACTGCTGTTCTGTGAGAGACTTTGTGTGAGAGACTGCAGTAAGAGTTTAATGTCAGTGGTCTCAGGCAAGGTAAAATGTAAGTTCTCAGAGTAGAAATGACTAGTGTTTTATGCAGGCAAGGGCATGTTAATTCTGATATCTGTCTCTCTTCCTATTGTGATGGCCAAAAAGAATGATGCTGTGGCCATGAGAACATAATCATCATCTCAGTATCCAAGTGATAGCTTAGAGAAGAAATCCTTGGCAACCTGGGGTAGATGCAGTGTGAGCAGGAATGTACCCAAGATTGCTCAAGCAGTGGGAGTGCAATTTTTATTTTTGGTGCCCTGGGATAGCCTAAATTATTTTGGTGATGAACTTGGTCAACTCTTCTTAGTCTTCTCTACCTTGGCTTCATCACTCATAAACTATGACAATGATCTCTCTTTGTCAGATGACTGGGGTTGGTTGCAAGAGATGGAGGGGAATAGTCCATCGTAGGTTGAGCCTTTGCTGAAGACCATCAAGCTTAGAAATGCAGCATGCTCTGAAACCAGCTCCCTACATGGATGGCCACAGTATCATGTTAGGGACTCTTAACATCAGTATTTCAGACTTGGCCACAAAGAATCAGAATTAGAGGTGTCAAAGGTCCTTATGGCTTTAGGCTGGGGCTTTGTAAGCCTTATGACTGATCAATCCTATGCCATATTAAGAAAGGTTCAAGGCTTCACTAGGTGAACCTAGCTTTTTGCTCCTCACCCCCACCTCAGTTTTTATGACATGGCTTGTGTGGACAGTTCTACCACACACTGCAGGTTCTAGGTAGAGCCTGCTTAGTGCTCTCAGGAAGAAGATGCAGCTGGAGCCCCCAGTATTTCTCTCTCTCCTCTTCTAGAACACAAAAGAAGATTATCTTTTTTTCAGAAGCTAATAGCTGTGGCGTTTCACTTCTCAGAGGTCACCAAAGAGCTGTTGAGAGACAGGATGATTTTTCTTGGTGGTATAAGATTGAAGACTTTTGTGTAAACAGGGCTAAGGATGGCTATAACCCTAAGTGGAAGATGTCATCCTCCTGAGGCTACAGCTGAGATAAACCAGCCCCTTCCATTTGATTGACATACACATGGATATTAACTGTTACTTTGAGTTATGAAGATTTGGGAATTGCTTCCTATTGTGGAAAAAATTAGCTAAGTTTATTGAGGGTGGGGTATAGAATCAACCGTAGACCTCTGAACTAGGCTTCAGGTCTTGCTGAGGGATGGGCCCACTTGGTCTCTTAGCTTCCACTTTCTCATAACGGGGGCAGGAAATTGAACTAGATTTTTTTTCAGCTTCTGATTTACTATTTCACCCTTTCCTCCCTTCTGTCTCACTACTCATCCACCCATCTATCTTCCTACACACTTTCTTCTCTCTCTTTCTGTCAATAATTATCTATCAGTTTCTAGACATCTATCTAACTCTAGGAACCAAATTATAATGTCTTTATAAAATCCAACTCTAATGCTTCACTCCCTACTGTATATAAAAGTCCAAAAGAAGAGAGTAGAGGCTGAGGAGATGACCATCAGGAAAATGCTTGCCATGGAAGCGCTAAGACCTGAGTTTGGATTCACAGCACCAATGTAAGAGCTGAGTGCAGTGACACATGACTATAAACCCAACACTGAGTGAGGGCATGACAAGACAGGATATTCCTATAGCTCACTGGCAAGACAGCATAATAAAAAAAAAAGAGAAAAAAGAAGGTGGAGAGATATAAAGGAAGTAGCCAACACTAACCTCTACTCTTTTCACACACGTCCACACATATACACACAAGCACAGACACACACACACACACACACACACACACACACACACACACACACATTGGCGTGCATGCCACATTTTGCCAGAGACTTCTTCCTCAGGTGCCATCATTGCCGAGACACAGAACTAAACGTTTCTACTCTGAGAAACCCATTCTTTCTATGTTAGGCCTCTTCCTTCATCTGTATTTTATGCACAGAAAGAAATAACAAGCTCTTGGATTTGGGTCAGACAGCTGGAAAAGGAATCGAGGCAAGTCTGTCCCAACCGAAGTTGTTTGCTCCCCATTTTACATCAATTTACTGCATCCAAAAGAAACTTCCTCTTACTGGAAACTCTATTCCCGACAAATGGAGAGAAAGAAAGTGGCAGAAGCCTGCAGAAAACATCCCAGCCAAGTGACATGGCAACCTTGTGGCGATAGGGCTCCATCCGAAAGGGGAACACATGAGTAAACGAGATTAAGATTTACGGGAGAAACACTCATCGTGAAAGCAAAGACTGGTGGGAACTCAGGGCTGGAGCTCTGTAAGGAATCTGGCCAGGAAGGCACAGGTCCATCCTGCAGAAAGGACAAAGGGCCACAGGCTACCTCTGAGGTGAGGATGAATCCCTAGGCAGGAGAGAGTTTTGCTGTTCTTATCGGGTAATTGAGCATGTTTCACTTGAGGCGGCAGCTGGGAACATGGAACATTATTGGAAAGCTAGCCAGATCCCTGACGTGAGACGTGTCAATAAACTCTCTCAAGTGGTTTCTCTAATTTCTTTGGTTAACAGTGAGCTCTGGTGCATTGAAAGAAAATCCTCAGTAAAATCAGCTTGACTTACAAGTGTTCCTTTTGCCATTATAGGCATTCCGGACTGATGTGGCCAACTTCTTCTGTCAGTAGAGAGCGCAAACCTTCTGCTTTTCTGATCTCACACCTCAGTGCATTGCTTCCTCTCTCAGGGCAGCTGCATGGAGCTCCTGTCAGTGCATATGTTTTCCAGAAAAAAAAAAAAAATAGGAGCCATGCAAAGGCAAAATGGATTCATTACATAACTGAACTAGCTTTCATTAAGAACATTTCCAGGAAGTCCTACCTGGACACTCTCAGTGCTTAGAAAGCAGTTCTTGGCAGTAAATAGCTAGGCAGTAAGCAGTTAGGAAAGGCACTTATTGGTTGGGTATATTGCCCTCTTCAAATAAAATCAGAGTCCTAATCACAAAAGAGCACACATGGCATGCACTCACTGCTAAGTGGATATTAGCCCAAAAGCTCTGAATACCCAAGATACAGTTCGCAGACCACATGAAGCTCAAGAAGCATGAAGGCCAATGTGGATGCTTGGTCCTTCTTAAAAGGGGGAACAAAATACTCACAGGAGCAAATACAGAGACAAAGTGTGGAGCAGAGACTGAAGGAAAGGTCATGCAGAGACTGCTCCACCTGGGGATCCATCCCATATACAGTTACCAAACCCAGACACTATTGTGAATGCCAAGAAATGCTTGCTGAAAGGAGTCTAATATGGATGTCTCCTGAGAGGCTTTGCCAGAGCCTGACAAATACAGAGGAAGATGCTCATAGCCAACTCTTTAACTGAGCACGGGTTCCCCAAATGGAGGAACTAGAGAAAGGACTAAAAGAGCTAAAGGGGTTTGCAACCCCATAGGAAGAACAACAATATCAACTAACCAGACCCCCAGAGCTCCCAGGGACTAAACCACCAACCAAAGAGTACACATGATGGGACCCTAAGTAGCAGAAGATGGCCTTGTTGGGCATTAATAGGAGGAGAGGCCCTTGGTCCTGGGAGGTTTGGTGCCCCAGTGTAAGGGAATGCCAGGGTGGGGAAGTAGTAGTGGGTTGGTGGGGGAACACCCTCATAGAAGCAGGGGCAGGAGGGGTGGGATAGGGCGTTTCCTGGGGGAAACTGGAAAATGGGATAACATTTTAAATGTAAATAAGGAAAATATCAAATAATAAAAACAACAAAGTCCTTTCAGAAATAGGAAAAGAGACAGTATAAGGAAATATGCATTTGCCACACTATTTTTAACACCCGTGGCTTATGAGACAGCCACTTATCACAGCTATTCATGAAGTATGGCTCACCCTAAGTTACCAGTAAATACAATGATACATCATCAGTTCTAAAACACCCCAGATAATAAGAGAGGAACTGTTGTCAAGCCGCTGATTGTTATAGACTGGTACTTCAGAAAGGTGTTCTCTCAACTTCTAGATTCATGGGCTATGAGTAACTGTAAGTGATGGAATTAAGAAAGGAGACACATTGATTTCAAACTTATTTTCCCCAATACTTTGTTTTATTAAAGTGTTCTTTGCCTCTCTGAGAATGATAGCCCCCAAGTGCCTGGAACTCTGTGGAATTCACTTCTACATGTTCTTGTGGGCTGTAGTGCCCAACAGAGGCGGTCTCAGTGCTCCTCCCCAAGGACAGAAATAGAAATAAAATAGTGTGAGGTTTTTGGGGACTGGACCAGGTTTTCCATTTCTTCAAACTACTGCTGAGCTTTCTAAGCAACCTGATCCATCTGGGAAGTTTCGATCATATGATGGAGAACTCAGAAACAGAATGTCCCCTGCTGTGATCAGATCAAATGCTGTCTTAAGACCTTGTAGGAGCGAGCGCCATGCCTGTTGCCTTCTCCTTTCCCACTTCCAGCTTCTTTGTGCTCCAACTTTGCAGGTCACACTCCATCAGAGACCTGAGGAATATGAGGAGTAAAGTTATTAAAAGTTGTCACCTGACTCTACCCTCCATCTGAACACTCCAGCACTACCCATCAAGAACAGCTTCTCAAAGCAGCCTCGCTCTCCAGACTGAGTCTTGTACTGAGGCAGGTGGGACCTGTGCCCATTCAGCAGGTAATTAGGGCTTTCCTACTTAGAAAGGGAAGGAAGGCGACTCTTGGACAGAAAGTAGAGGAGTACTAACCAGCGTTTAAGAGAAGGGGAAACGGTGATTGTTACATAGAAAAAAAAAAATGCTATGTGTATATATATATATAATACATACACATACATATATACATCTATTGCCACAGTTAGAATATAAATTAACAGTATTACTTTTTATGACAAAGCAGAAGAGAGTTTTGAATTCTGATGTGTTCTATGGTAAAAGCCACTCTAGTCTATATCTTGAGTGTCCCTAAAAATCTTCTCTGTTGAAAGCATGGTCTCCATTTTCATGTGTTATTGGGAAGTGGGACCTAGTGGGAAGATGTTAGTGCATTGGGGGTGTGCTTTGATGGGGGCACAGTAGCTCAGCTTGCTGCACCACACGCTCCTGCTGTAGACCCAAAGCAACAGACGAAATAACTGTTGGTCAAACTCCCTTAAATCATGCACCAGAGACCGTGGCTTACAAGAATTTCACTCAGGAGCTCCTAAGTAATGAAGACAGGTAGGTGTGTCTGCTCAAAGGATCTGCAGGCTTGCCTTGATGCCCAGGAAATGTGCTATTGTGGCTGTAGTGCCGCCATCTCTCCCTGCTCTCTTCCCCCTACTTCTTGCTTAGTTCCTCGAGGGAGCCTTTGCACACATCAGTGACAGACCCCCGATTCCTGGATGTGGACTCAGCTGAACCTGGCAACACCAACTCTGGAAGGTCCAGCCTTCCTGTCTCAGGAGGGGAGGGTGCCTATGAGCAGGAAGTTTGTGGATGATGCTGTAAGCCTGCATCACCTTGCCGACAGTTTGTTCAGATTAGATTGTCTATTGCTGTGGCTCTGACTGTGGCTGATGGAGATGGGTGAGGTGTTTCACAAACAAGAGGAAATGATCTTTAGCACTATAGTTGTGGGCCTTTAACAGCCTTCCTCCTGCGTTCTCTGGTTTCAGACCTTCTTCCTATCCCAGAGCCGCTGGCCAGAGGATACATCCTGCTGTCATGGCTGGTTGGGCTCGGAAGCCAGTTTGTATGCAGGAAAGCCAAACACCTAGGGCTTCTGCTACCTGTGCCTGCTTATTGCATTCATAAATTAAGATAACCACTGAGGTATTTATTTATTTGATTGCAAGTTTCTTCTTGCTCATAGAGGACAAAAAGGCAGTTCTCTAAAACTGGGATCATAGACTATAATGGAAAAACAAAAAACAAAAACAAAGCAAAATTTGGTAGTGACTAAGACCTTAATCGTAACCCACTGCCATTTTGGATGTATTAGACCTCAAAATTGAGTTTGTCTCAACGTACAGTTAATTGCGGACTGAGCAGAAAAAAAAAAAGCAGGAATTGGTATGGAGACCCACTACTCCCACCGTCCAGTGAGCTTCCACACTGGCTCCATTCTGAGCACTTACCAGTGTCTCAGGGGTTCCTCCACCTCTACACCCCAGGTTAAATGTAGCAATTCTCCCTCAATCCCCAGTAACACTCTCCAGCAATGTTCTGTCTACAGAAATACTTCTTTCTGAACTCTCCTGGGCTGCTCGCCCCTCTGCCTCAGCTCACTGACCACCCAGGAGCCTGGAATCTTGCCTTGGAAACCCAGAGATGGCGTGGGACAATTCTGAGGTCTCTGTTATTTTTGTAAATGGCACTGATGGTACTGAGAGCCAAATTATTTTATTTCTTCCTTTTATAGGCGAGCCTTCATTTCTTCCAGACTAGATGCCATCTCTCATTTCTGTCTGTCTCTCTCCTTCCTCTGTCTCTTGGGGAAAGGGTGATACTGGAGACTGAACCCAGAGCCTCTTACGTGCTAGGCAGGTACTTTATGTCACTGATCTTTATCCTCAGCCCTCTCAGAAGTTGTTCTTTAAAAGAGGGTTCTTTATTTGGTCATCAACTGTGCCTGAGTTTGTCTGTTTTGAGTGCTGCGTGAGTTAGATTTCCAGGCCACCCTGCTGTGCCCCTAATCTTGAAGGTATGGACTCCTTTGGTTTTGGACTTCACCTCTGACCTCACTATTTCTGACACTACATCATGCCAGTTGACTTGAAATGTCTTTGACAAGCAGAAACCCCAAATTTCATAAAAGCCAGCAGAAAATCAGCCTCTAGGCCCTTCCTGTGGCTTGCACATTTGGCTCTCTGAAGGGTGCAGAGAGTTGGTTTCCCTTCAAATGAGGTACCTGAAAACTCAGGGTACTGCTGTGTTCATGATTTATGCTGTTGAGGGAGGCAAAGGAGTTTCAAGAGTCCACTGCTGACCTATTTTGTAGCTTCCAAAAAGCAGTGGGTCTTTGTGTGGTTTCAATGCATGTGTAGGTACTGGCCCAGAAGAAGGCTAGAAATGTGGATCCGTGGGTTTACACGGATGGAGCTTTTGCCAGCCTAGCAACACAGACCTGAAATTCCAGCCACTCTTGAAACTGAAGCTAGAGATTTGCAAGTTCCAAGCCAGCCTGTACTACAAGGTGAGATCAAGGCCAGCCTAGGCAACTCAGTGAGACCTTGTTTAAAATGAAAGGCTTAAAAGGGGGCTGAGGATACTGTTTAGTAGAAAGGTGCTTGCCTCACATATGAAAGGCCCAGTTCAGCCCTCAAATACTGAGGGCAAAAGGAGCAGAGCTGGGATAAGTCAGCACAGAGCACCCAGTGTACAGGGATGCAGGGGGTCAGGTGCAAACTGACCTTGAAGGGTGACAGTGAGAGGTGACAGCCATCCTGACCGTTCCTAGCTGCTCTTAGCTTCCTTATATCGTTTTGTTTTGTTTTAGTTCATAAGGAGGTTTTGATAGTGTCTCACAATGAGCAGTAGAAAGAATAGAAGTATCGAAGAAAAGAAATTAAGTAACGCAGGGCCAATGGATTATATTTCTAGGAATCTAACTAAGTAAATAGGATAATTGTCTGACAAGCAGGAATAGCTGTTGGTCTTTGCCTACTTTGCTATTTGAAAAGAGTGACTTTTAAAATTTCAGGTATATTCATTGTAGAATATTTGTAAAAACAACAACAACAACAACAACAACAACAACAACAACCAACCAAACAAAAAACCGCCCATGTCTTGTCTCTCTGGCCCCCAAATTACCCAGTAAAATCGCTGTTTACAGTTTAGTACTTTCCTTTGCCATTGTTTTCTGCTACTGATGGTGCCCACGTGGCTGTGGTCCTGTAAGTCTGTTCATGGAGAGGTCACAGCCCTCCAGTCTGTGTGTGTCTTCTCCCTCAGCCTGACATAATGGCCAAGGAAAAGAATGTGCACGGGTCATGGACTGTGAAGGACCGTAGACCCTGTCACCTCAAAACATCACCTACTGATACACTACCTATTTCAAACTGAAATGACTCAAGAAGCCAAGCCTGCAGAAGGACCACAGGGACTCCAGACATAGATTATCATGGAGGAAATATCCAAGATGTTTCCTGACACTGGAAAACCACCCAGGAGCCACTCCAGTAGCTGTGGCCATGCTCACACCTATATCAGAAAATGTTTAAGGAGTTAGAAATGATACTGTACAGGTCTGAATTCATATTTGTGGTGTGTGTGTGTGTGTGTGTGTGTGTGTGTGTGTGTGTGTGTGCCATGACAAGCATATGAAGGTCACAGGACAAACTGTGGAGCCAGGGCTTACCTTCTACCATATAGACCTCAGATGGTCAAGCTTGGTAGCAAGCTCCTTTACCCACTGAGCCATCCATCTCCCAAGCCCTTATGCTTTGTTTTCATTTTATGAAATGACTAGTGTCACCTCTACCTAACGACCTTGGTGATTGTATTGTATTTACATTAAGTGCGTGAAATTATATTGTCAGTTACACTCATAATGTTATGTTTTCATGAGAGGCCACAGCAGTACCTGAAAACAAAAGTCTCAAGATGTTCTAGTGGATTGATCCCCTTGATCCTAAGATGAGATCACTGGTGAACGGTGTTCTTAGGGACCAATAGGATAGAGTGGGACTAGCTAAGCAGTCAAGTGCCAGATAACTGGTATTTATAACTACAAGGGCCCCAGTTATCTTAAACACTTGGATCTACTCTAAAAGCAAGGTCTTTACAAGTGAAAGCCAGGTGCACACCCAAAATTCCAGCATTTGAAAGGCTGATACAGGAGGATTGAAAGTTTGAAGTCAGCCTAGGACACATCAGAGACTTTGCCCCAAAGTCCTCATTAAAATATCAGTAAAGAGAACTTGGTAACTCATTATTACTTACTAACATGAACTGTGATGAAATCGCTATTTTCCAGGAAGGCAAGAAAGGGTCACTAATAGGACATTTACATGTAAAAAATAAAAAAAACATAAAGAAAAAATAGCTTGGTTGTTGCACAGTTTCTAAAAGCAAGTTTGTGAAAATGTGTTCTTCAGTATGGAACTGCTCATGTAAGTGAAATAAAGCAGGCACAGGAAGACAAACACTGCATGCTCTGTTTCATCCATGGATAAAACAAAGTCCATTTGAACACAGAGCAGTATGTACCAGCAGCTGGAGAGGGTAAGAAAGGACAGAGGTGGAGAATGAATGACAAGTCCCAAAACAGTCACACAGAAGGAATCAGCTCCAGTGTCTACAATGCAGGGGCTACAACAGTGTGCAATAACCCATTATGTCCTTTATGACGAACACCAAGACCTTGAACAGGAAGTGATAGTAAGGCAGAAACATTCATTACTATACTTAGATCAGCACACATCTTATACGTGCACTGACATACCACATACACAAACATATATACTTATATGTGAATCAAATCCAAACATGTTTAAGGAGGCAGAAGTGCTAACTAGTCTGAGGTGATCATTATGCATGATATTCAGGTGTTAACCTAACACACTGTACCTCATAATTCTAGATGAGAGATTTCAAACAAACACAAGAACCAACAAATGATATAATGTGCTTTTCACGTCTTCCTGTGAAGCTTTACTCTCCCCCCCCCCCCCATCCTCACTACAAATCTGGCTAAGTTACTTAGCAGTAATCAGTTAAAGCAATACCCATGCTATCCTGACAGGAAATTCCTTTGACCAATCAAGTTTGTTCATCACTTTTTAATTCATCTTTACTCAAAATTTGAGGTCTGAGTGGAATGTAGCTAGAGTCTTTGCCAGAATATAGCATGGTACCCTTACTAGGGTACTCAGTACTCTGAAACCTCATGAGCTGTCCATATTTCCACTGGCATTCTGGTCTTACAAATTCTCACCTAAATAACCCATTATGCTCTACTTAGTTTGCTAAGGTTTCTGTAGCATACAAGTCCAAATTCTTCTACCTTCCTCTTGCAAACCATTTCCAAAGGCCTATGAGTCACATGGCCCAGTTCATCTCAACAATAGCCCCACTTCTTTTTTTTTATTAGATGTTTTCTTTATTTACAATATCTCCTTTCCCAGGTTCTCCTCCCCCCCACTAAAAAAAAAAAAGGAAAAGAAAAGAAAAAAACCAAAACTAAAAAAACCCCCTGTTCCCTCCTCCCTCCCCCTGCTCACCACCCCACCCCCTCCTGCTTAGTGGCCCTGGCATTCCCCTACACTGGGGCATAGAACCTTCACAGGGCAAAGGTCCTCTTCTCCCATTGATGACCGACTTGGCCATCCTCTGCTATACATATGCTGCTGGAGCCATTATTCCCACCATGTGTACTCTTTGGTTGGTGTTTTAGTCCCTGGGAGCTTTGAGGGTACTAGTTAGTTCATATTGTTGTTCGTCCTAAGGGGCTACAAACCCTTCAGCTCCTTGGGTCCTTTCTCTAGCTCCTTCATTGGAGACCCTGTACTCAGTCCAATGGATGGCTGTGAGCCTTTACTTCTGTATTAGTCAGGTACTGTCAGAGCCTTTCAGGAGACAGCTATATCAGGCTCCTGTCATCCAGCACTTGCTGGCATCCACAATAGTGTCTAGATTTAATGATTGAATATGG
Organism: Mastomys coucha; assembly: GCF_008632895.1. NCBI lineage: Eukaryota > Metazoa > Chordata > Mammalia > Rodentia > Muridae > Mastomys > Mastomys coucha. Next base: position 35,898,965 of record NW_022196913.1, on the reverse strand, counting down.
GAAGGATTTGCAAGTAGAGCAGTCTCTTAATTGTCCTTCCTTTAGTCTCTGCTCCATAGTTAGTCTCTGCGACTCCTTCCATGGGTATTTTGTTCCCCCTTTTAAGAAGAAACAAAGTATTCACACTATGGTCTTCCTTCTTCTTGAGTTTCTTGTGGTTTGTGGTTTGTACTTTGTGTATTCTGATCTTCTGGGCTAATATCCACTTATCAGAGAATGCATACCATGTGTGTTCTTTTGTGATTGGGTTACCTCACTCAGGATGATATTCTCCAGATTCATCCATTTCCCCAAGAATTTCATAGCTCCACTTCTTGATGTTACCTATCTGTATTGGTTCCTTTCCTCCAAAGAGAAACAACTTAAGTAGGAGAAGCTTGATTTCAGCTCATGGTGTAGAGAACACAGCTATGGCATCAAGATTAGCTTCTGACTGTGAGGGGTGCATCCTATGGCAGCCTGACAAGCAGAGTGCTTGGGCTGGAAGGAAGACCAAACTATAATCTAATGATCCGTGGCCAGAGAGTTACCTCTGTAAGCCATGCCTCCTATCCACAACCTTTTAAAACAGCACTGGGGCTAAGTATTCAAACACATGAGCAAAATGGGGACATTTATACCCTCTCATTCCTTTCTTTCTCTTCCCCCCTCTTTCCTTAGCTCTCTCACTTTACTTCTGTCTTTCCCAATGTATGCCCCTTAAAACCTATAAAGAATATTGTTGCAGGATATTTGATCACACTGTGAACTTTGAGATTATATTACTAACTGGGAAGAACTGGTTTTAGTTGAGTAGCTCAGCCTTAGCACACACATTTAATCCCTCTGCAAGGAATATGGACATGCCCTTAGTACACACCTTTAATTCCATGTGATGAAGATAAAATTAGTTTGCAAAAAGGAAACAGCCATGTTTGAAAGTGATGTATAATTGAGTGGCAGACAAAGTGATGAATAAGAGAAAGATTTGACAGAATAGGATATGCCCAACTCTCACCTAGAACAGAGAGAAAAGAGAAGCTGTTTAATAGAGAGCCATGCAGAGAGAGGAAAGAAGGAGGCAGTTTTATTGGCAGAGTTATAGTGAGACAGGTTGAAGAGAGAAGAAGCTAGACACAGGTGAAGACAGGTTGAGCCAGAGAATGAGAATGAGCCAGAAGATTAGAACAGATTGTCAGAGTTGGTTTGAGGCTGACCATGGCAAAAAGTCAGAGGTTGAAAGAGAACCCAGATTGAATCAGTCAGCTTGAAGAGGAATTTGAGACAGAGCACTCCTGAGTTAGCCAGAGATCAGAAAGAGTGAAGAAGGGGTGAGCTTATTCAGCAGCAAGACTCAGAGGTTACAAACATTCAAGGTCTACATTAGCAGACATTAAGCCTCTGAGATGACAATTATATCAGGTTAATAAAAATTACTTTACAAGTAGTATGGGGAACATGCAGTAGGAGTATGTAATACAGTTGAATGAAGCTATGACAAAGCACCAAGCAAATTTATATTTCTTTTTTTTTTATTTTGAAAGTTTATTGATTTTTTTGGATGTACATATTCATAAATGTAGTACATACTGATAGGGTATTTTTGGCATATTCTTTAAAATTTATAAAATATTATAACAATAAAAATGAGTATTATAAAAGTTGTTTGATATAA
>NW_022196913.1:35877961-35895844 GCF_008632895.1 Mastomys coucha | reverse complement strand
ATCTTGCATTTCCAGTGTGATGATGTGTCCAGGACTTGCTATGGTGGGAGAATTGGGTTCTGATGATGGCAAGTGACCTTCATTTTTGTTGTTTATTTTCTTACGCTTGCCCCCACCCCTGCCATCTGGTTAACTCTAGTGCTACCTGCCCTTGCTAAATCTGACTGGAGCCTGTCCTTCCTGTGATCCTGGTTGTGTCAGAACTCCTCAGAGTCAAGCAGTCTCTATGATCCTGTGATTCTGGGATCCTGGGATCCTGGGTTTGTTAGATCAACTGGAAGTGTGGCTTTCTCTGTGTGTTGTAGGACTGGCTGCAGAGCTTGTGCCCAAGGTCTGCTTAGAACACTAACCCAGACAGACCAGAAGGAACCCAAGTCACTGGGCTGGCGGAGTTCCTGTGGCCCTGGTCCTGCTGGTCCCAGTTACTCCCAGTGTTGGGACAGATGTTGGTTCCTGCTTACCTCTGATCCCGGGTGTGTCAGAGCGCCTGAGAGTGGAGCTTCCTGTAGGTGTTGTGGGACTGGCTGCAGAGTTTGTGTCCTAGGTTTGCTCTCTGATCCTGGGTGTGTCAGCAGGCCTGGAAGTGGAGCTTCTTCTGGGTGTTGTGGGACTGGCTGCAGAGTTTGTGCCCTAGGTCTGCTCTCTGATCCTGGGTGTGTCAGCAGGCCTGGAAGTGGAGCTTCTTCTGGGTGTAGTGGGACTGGCTGCAGAGCTTGCGCCCAAGGTCTACCCTGGACCCCAGCCCAGACAGACCGGAAGGAACCCAAGTCACTGGGCTGATGGAGTTCCTGTGTGCCTGGTCCCGCTGGTCCCAGTTACTCCCAGTGTTGGGACAGATGTTGGTTCCTGCTCACCTCTAATCCCGGGTGTTTCAGAGCACCTGGGCTTTTTTTGGCTTTTCGAGATAGGGTTTCTCTATGTAGCCCTGGCTGTCCTGGAACTCACTCTGTAGACCAGGCTGGCCTTGAACTCAGAAATCTGCCTGTCTCTGCCTCCCAAGTGCTGGGATTAAAGGCATGCACCACCACTGCCTGGCAAATTTATATTTCTATAAATTCAAACTAAAGTAGAAAAGATTGTTCTTTATGATACCCGAATTGAAGGGCTGGGCCAAGATATTCACAGTAGTTTTATTAGCAGGTTGTCACAAATGGTTGACCTCAGGAGGGCCATCTGGAATGGTGTGAATGTCCTGCTGGGTCCAGAGGTTGTTTCCAGTGGATCGTGAGAAAGAAACCCCAGAGCTTTATATCTGTGTTCCAATTGCTGTCTCTATCTGCTACTGCCCCAAGAAGAGCCAGTGTTTGCCTCTGTAAATCCAAAGCCAGCCATTCATTCACCCAACACTCCAGTCATCCGTGCCCTGCTCTGGAGATAATGGGTGAGAACAGCTCCTTTCTTCAGGAATTGGTTTAATGGTAGAAACATTGGTGTGCAAAAATAAGCAATGTGGGTCACTGTTGTGCAGAGGGACATGCCTGCCCCTGAGTGGGAAGGACTTCTAGGAGCTCAGAAATGAGACTGTTTTAGGTCCATGTTGATGGTCCACAGGTAGAAATGCATACTCAGAAGAATGCAGTAGCTTTTTCAGAAAGAGCTGTTTCATGTCTGAATTAGTATATCTAGATCAAGAACTCACAAGAGATCTCCACAGATGCCCAAGCCTAGGGTATTTGGCACAAGACCATCCTGTGATCTCTGCCCCGCACTTCTTTCCCTCTTCTTTTTGTGTGTGGTACTAGCTCTTGAACTCAGAGCCTCATGCATTCTAAGTTGTAAACTGCCTGCACCTCAGCTCCATTGCCACACACAATCTTTCATTACCTCAGAAAACTGGAGAGAGATAAGCACAAAGTTTATCCAGGAAAGCCATTCGGTAGGCTCTCTCACCCTCAGGCATTCTTGGCTTTGAAGCCAGAACTGGGGAGGTAAGATGAAGGCCCAGCCAGAGACTGCATTAAAAATGCATGGAGTTTAGGAGGAAACAAAAATAAAGCAAAACAAAACCTCCCAAGGCCCAGCACAAAACAAAGCCCTCACTGTTCATCCTGTTTTCTGAATGCAGCTGGGAGCGTGAGAGCTGAAAGTGAGCAGAATACAATTGGAGATGGCTTTAAATAATGCATGTATGTCATATGTAATAATGTATGTAATATGTAACATATGTGTAAGGATGTAATGGTAAAATCCAGCTACTGCTCAGGCCATGCTACACACCCCAGCCTTTCCCCTCCTACAGCTACTGACAGGTACCCGACGGATACACTGTCTTTCCATTGTCTCTGAGTCCCTAGCTAGCTTCACCTAGCTAGACTTCGTAGGTGAAGTGTCTCTCACCTGGGGAAGTGTGTTTCCATCAAAGTGGGTAGTGGTAGTTATACTTCCTGTCCTCTGCCCCGCCCCCACTTCTCTGGGTCCTTCCTGCAAACCAGAAAGCCTGGCTACAGACTAATATTATAAAACCAACCTCGTACTCAGAAAGGTATAAAAAGAGACTCCCTTTTGTATTGTGTACACTGGTTTCTTTCTTCAGTGCTCCTGCCTTGCTTTCTGTCTCTGGTGCTGGGAACCGAGTTCTTCTCAGGGCCTCAACAATTATTATCTGGCTGTCCATCTGTCCGCAGCACTTATCATTCTGCTAACAAACTCCGTACCACCCCAAATTGTCTGGTTTTACTTTAAATCTTCCCACTTAGACCTTTTAGTCTGTATGCAATATAATTATTTAGTAATTATTAACATTTGGCTCACAAATAAAGACTTGAGTCCATCGTCATAGGGGAGGCAACAGCAAGAAATCAAAGGCAGGAACTAAAGCAGAGGTCATGAGGAAATACTTCTTACTAGCTTGCTTCTCATGGCTGGCCCAGTCTGCTTTCTTATCCCATCCATGCTTAGACTTGCACCATGGTGGTGCTGCCTATAGTAGGTTATCCACACTCCCAATATCAGTCATTAAGAAAAGGACCATAGGCTTACCTACAGACCAAAATCATGGGAATTATTTCTCAGTTGAAGTTCCTCTTCATATAACTCCAGTTTATATCAAGTTGACAAAAACACTAATCAGGACAACTGAACACTTATCAACTTGTCACACAACCACTATTAAACCATAACCTTTCCTTTCTTGCTTATCCCCAAGAGCGCATATTAATATCAATATCCCAATATAAAATACCTTCCAACTTTAAGAATTCCACAGTCTTTAAAAATTCAAACACTTTAAAAGTTCAGTTTCTTTAAGATTCAGAGTCTCTTAACTGTAGGCTCTTGTAAAATCAAAATAAGTTTCATAGTTTATATTCTAATAGGAAGAATCAGGACATAGTTACAATCAAAATAAAACCCAATTCATTGCTGAAGTGTAAATAACTCAGTGTCTAATGCCTGGGACTCATGAACTTCAGGGCTCAAAAGGGCTTGGGCACCTCCACTTCTCCAGCTGTGCTACCCACAGTCCTGTGCTCAACTCAAGGACTCAGATCGGTTCTGCTTTACAGCTATTGTTGTTCTTGGTGAACTTCCTGTGGTACTATTACCTCATCAATGGTCTCTTCTAGTCTTTCTTCAAGGGTTCCAGCTCTGTCACCCAGTGTCAAGCCTTAGCTGCTCCCCACAACCCTAGATGCCTTCAAGACCGGTACCACATGGGCTAATTCTTACACATTACCAAGTTCAGCTGCTAGCATGAGCTGCTACAACTTCCCCTTCCTCAGGGCCACAGACAGTGTCTTTGCCCTGACCCTGAGAAGCTGCTTGAGCAGTTTTCACCTCAGTGATTTTGATTTCTTCTTAGTCACTGCTAAATTCTCAGCTCCAACCTCAATGGATCCAGTAAAGCACAGATTCTGCTTTGTGGTTCTGTCTCTGGTTGATCACAGGTGATTCTTTATCTCCAGCCGAACAGACACGATAGAGTCTTATTCCAAACACACCATACGAAGTGCCCTAAGAGAGTCTTTAGGAATCTCTTCTTCCCTGCGCAACTGCATAAGCCATGTTCTCATTATCTTTCCTTTTTTCAATATTATCCCCCAAGTTCTCAGAACAGTTCATTAAGCTCTAAGAACTTAGTGACTTTTCCAACCTAAAGCTGCAGACTCTTCCACAGCCTTCTTCAAAAGAACACGGCCAGGTCGGTTACAAAAGTACTCTACAGATCTCTACCAATTTCTGTCTTACCCAGGATTTTCCTGCTATGATAAACCACCAAAAGCAATTCAGGCAAAAAAGGGCTTATCTCAGCTTACAATTTATAAACCATCATGGAGAGAAGAAGCTAAAGCAGGAACCCAGGACAGGAACGTGGAGGCAGGAACTGAAGCATAGACTACAGAAGAATGTTGCCTATTGGTTTGCTCCTCATGGTTTGATCAGTCTGCTTTTGTATGCCCAGAGATGGCAGCATTCCCAGTATCCCAGGCCCTCCTACATCAATCATTCATTAATCAAGAGAATGCTCCACAGACTTGCCTGTAGCAATCTATTAAGGGCATTTTCTCAAATTGAGGTTCCCTCTCCTCTAATAACTCTAGCTTGTGTCAAGTTGATTACTACTACTACTACTACTACTGTAAAAACAACTACTACTGCTGCTGCTACTGCAGCAGCAACAACAAAAAACCTAACCAGGACATTTCTTGATTGTTTGTTTGTTTGTTTTTTCAAGACAGGGTTTATCTGTATAGCCCTGGCTGTCCTGGAACTCACTCTGTAGACCAGGCTGTCCTCAAGCTCAGAAATCCACCTGCCTCTGCCTCTCAAGTGCTGGGATTAAAGGCGTGCGCCACCACTGCCCTGCACCAGGACATTTCTTATCATCATTTCTAAATGGTACAGTATCAATAGCCACGTGCTTAGCATTTATACTGTGCCAAGTCTTCAAGTCATCTGAAGATGATTTAAAGTCCATTAGTGGATATATGCATGTTCTATGTAAGCACTATGTCATTCCATAAAGGATGTGAGTTGCTTGGCGATCCTGACATCCTAGGGCAAAGCCCTTGCAGATTTGGAGGATCCACTTTTTATTATTTTAGGAAACACAACCATGATGTCTAGTGGGAAAAGTAGAGAGAGTGTCTAGCCCCAAAGGGATCTCTCTAGTTGTGAGCAAAATTTGTCCAAGAAAGAAAAAACTTTGTGACCCTTGCATTTAAGAGGAGCGGTCTTTTTTAATGTGGAGAGAAAGTGGGTGCTGCTTAAACCGAATCCCTAAATCACAATGACCTCTGGGCAGATGAAAAGCTTCAGAGATCTTTGCAAGGGTGAAAGCTCAAAGTCCAGTTTTCTGCGTGACCTGTGGTTTAAACAATAGGACTATATCCAGAGACCAGCTGGGGTCATAAATAGAGGTAGGGGCTGTTGACAAATGGTTTCCCACCTTGGGACCTGGGTCTGCCATTCAGGAGTCATGTGGGCCTGCGGGGTGAACTGGGAAGGCTTCAGGGGAAAGGAAGCACTCAGGTTTCACTGGAGGAGGGTATATGTAGGGGGCAGGGCAGGAAGGAGATGGAGGAGGGAGGCCAGGGGAGGGAAGAATGGTCCTCTTCAGGGTAGACACTTGCAGACTGGCCCTGAGTCAGCCTGCTTCCAAAAAGCCCAAGTGGCCCAATAACATTTAAAACTGTGCACACATTCAAAGCTACACTTTACTATCACACAAAGACAGGCAACCAATATAATGGCGTTTGTGCCCTCCATATGGGAGTGCCTACACCTCTAGAAGCTTTTCACGTGTGTGCACAGGTATAAACACATGTGCGTGTGTGTGTGCAAGCGCTCATGCTAGAGCATGCTTGTACCCACAATAGTATAAATGTGTACCTGCTATGCCACTCCAGAGTTTTCCTCTGTTTAGAGTGCTCCATGGTTGTAATTGGTCTGAGGTGCTGTGGGCAGAGGCTGCCTTGAGAGCCACAGAGCAGGCTGGGCCTGAGCAGGGTAACAGGCTTTCTTTCCCTTTTTATCCTGTTGGTAAATGTAGACCAGTGTTCACTTACAAGCTGTGCCCTAGTGTGAGCCTAGCCTGGGGCAGAACTACTCTTGTCCAACCTCCTTCCCTCCCTCCCTCCTCCCCTCCTTCCCTCCCTCCCTTCCTCCCTCCTTCCCTTCCTTCTTTCTTTTTTCACTTCTGGCCACACCCAGCTTCACAGTGGGCAGGTAAGTGCTGACCACTGTACTACCCTTCTAGCTTGCATTTCCCAGCATCCCTTCTGAGAAGGCTGGATTTCAGAGGCCAAACATGAGCTTGATGCCATCCTTACATTTCACTCTTCCCACCCTGAGCTTATTTGGGTGTGCATTCCACCTGACACCCAGAGAGGAAAGGCCATGGGGCTGCCTCTAGGATACCCTGGGCCAAGGGGAAAGCTCCAGAAATCTACCATTCAAACCTCAGCCTGGAGGACTTCACCCACCTCATAAAACCACTGCCTAATTAACAGCAGTTCTGATCCAGGCAGGCTTGGGAGGGGGCCTGCTGGGCCATTCCGTCTATCTGAAAAGAAGACAGTAGATCTGGGAGCCAGAGGCTCACTCTGAGTGATCTGCAGGCCGCACAGGCTTGAGTCTCTATTCCACTTTGCAGTGACAGGAGCCAGGGAGCAGGCCGACTGGTACAGACATGGCCTCCTTAAATACATGCCCAGGGAACTTGCAGGAACTGGACAGACAGGGCCTTTCCTGTGTTTGGGAAGCTCAGGGGTACCCCTGACTAATACTAGCACTATTTTTTAAAAAAATAAAAATAAAAATAGGGATTTCTTACTGTGTAGCCCAGGCTGACCCAGAATGCACTATGTTGCCCAGGCTGTCTGCATACAGCAACCCTCCTATTTAAGCCTCCTGAATCTAAGTGATTTTGATTCACTCATTGTACCAACAAGAGATCCAAGGCTGTGATGGTTTGCAGGACTCCCAGGGACTAGAGAGCAGGCCTAGGGGCCAAACCATAGAACCTTCTTCTGCTTCTCACCCAGGCCCTAAGGTCAGGGCAGTTCTGAAGTTTAAGGAGTTTTCTGACACCTCTGAAGTATGTGACTTCTGAAGCTTGGACACACTTGCTCTGCCTTGGCAAGGCTGAGGGATGACTAGAAGGCAAAGGGTAAAGCTCATGCAGCCTTCTGCCTACTCAGGGCAGGCTCGTTACCCATCAGCCCCTGAGATCACAGTCCTGGCAGGACCAAAAGTACTGTGCAGGTCAAGAGGCCAATGCTCTCTGGGGAAAGAGTCCTGAGACAGGAGGAAGAGCATCCACTCTAGGATGTGGGCAGCGTGTGATATAGAAGGGCTGTGGGCATAGATATTCATTCCACCTTTGCCAATGTATTTCTCTAAAACTGGGAAAGGTAAGTATTACCTATCTTTGATTCTTTCATGCTAAAATGATATAATGCATAACATAAAAATTTCCATCTTAAGTATATTCAGAAAAAAATGGTATTAGAAGTTTCACACTGTAATATCTCCATAACTGCCTCCCATCTCCAAAGCAACTCCATCTTCAGAATGGAAGTGACTCCCAGTGCCCTCCACCCAGTCCCTGGTGTCACCATTTTGCTTTCTCTGAGTTAGGTGACATCCATGAATGGCCTGAAGGCCTGTACTCCATTCCTGCTTTGAGGTCCTAACAGCCCAGGTGATGCTCTGATCTGGGATGCTGCATTTGGGAAGGTTATTAGGGGCCTGTGGTGGTTTGAATGATAATCTTTCCCCTAGGCTCATGTATTTGAACACTTGATCCGCAGTTAGTGACACTGTATGTTGGAGGAAATATGCCCCTGGAGGCAGGCTTTGAGAGTTTAAAGACATGTCTTCTCCAGTTCGCTCTCTCTCTGCTTTGTTCTTGTGGTTGAGAGGTGAGCTCTCAGATTCCTGCTTCTGAGACCATGCCTGCTGCCTGCTGTCTGCTGCCTGCTGCCTGCTGCCTGCTTGCCTGTTTGCCTGACTGCTTGCTATCTGCTACCTACCTGCTGTCTGCCTGCCTGCTGCCTGCCTGCCTGCTGTCTGTTGCCTGTTGTCTGCCTGCTGTCTGTTGCCTGTTGCCTGCCTGCTGTCTGCTGCCTGCTGTCTGTTGCTTGCTGTCTGCTGCTTGCTGTCTGCCTGCTTGCCTGTCTGCCTGCCTGCTTGCCTGCCGGCCTGCTGTCTGCTGCATGCCTGCCTGCTGCCTGCTTGCCTGCTGTCTGCTGCCTGCCTGCTGCCTGCTGTCTGCTGTCTGCTGCCTGCCTGCTGTCTGCTACCTGTTGCCTGCCTGCCTGCTATCTGCTGCCTACTGTCTGCTGCCTGCTGCCTGCCTGCCTGCTGCCTGCTGCCTGCTGCCTGCCTGCTGTCTGCTGCTTGCTGTCTGCTCTGAGGTACTGGCTATCAAGTATGTCCTTCCTTCTATAAGTTGCTTTAGTCAGGGTAGTCATGCTTTGGTACAGCAGCCGAACAGTAACTGTTGGCATTTAGTCTAGGCTCTGCCCCACAGTTACCTGTCAATAGCCAGGTGTGCCTGACTTACTATACAAGGGGCTGCTTACCTCTCCTCTCCTCTCTCTCTCTCTCTCTCTCTCTCTCTCTCTCTCTCTCTCTCTCTCTCTCTCTCTCTTTCTCCCTCTCTCTCTCCCTCTCCCTCTCCCTTACTTTGTCTCTACTCCCTCAACTCCCCTCCCCATGCCCTGAATTTCTATACTATACCTATACTATAGTGTGGCTGGTCCCTCAGGGGGAAGGGATGCCTCAGCATCTCTACTATTTATCTGAAATTCCTAGCCCTTTATTTTTGTTTGTTTTGTTTTGTTTTAAAGAGATGATTTTGTTAAGTGGATTAGGCTGGCTTTGAACCTGCCCTATAGCTGAGGCGGGCCCTAAACTTGTGACTTTTTCCCCCTATGTGCCTACTGAGCAGGTAGAATTACAGGCCTACAATAAAGCTGAATCAAAAGTAGTATGAGTCATGCTCCAGGGTAGCACCAGCAACTCCAGGGAAGCTGAGGTCTTCCCAGAAGCCACAAAGATGGGTTTTGTTCCATGCCTGCACCCCAAACATGCTCTTCAAGTGTCTCATATGTGGAGGTCATTCATCTATGATGTGAGTCCTGCCCAGTTCTTAAGGCTGTCTGGGAAACAATTCGTCAGATCTATCTTTAAGATATTTCTTATGGGGTCCAGACAGGGATTTGAAATGATGTTCTCCACAATCACCAACTCAGCAACTTTTTAAAAAGTTTCTTTAGTTGAGCTTGAAGAACAAAGTCTTAAATTTCATGTCATAGCCTTGGAAAATGCCTCCTGTGTTCAGGTTAACCCCTCCTACCAGAGATGAGCTAGGAGGCAGACGGCAGAAAGACCACACAGTGACCCTGGCCACCAGTACCAGACAGACACACTATTCTATGTGAGCACTGTGGTTGCAGGGACTTTGGCCCTCAGGTGATCCTGGGGCTTCTGATTATTGTCCAGTTTGAAAGGCCTTGGTAGACGTCTAAGCTTTCATTAGAGGACTAATTTCCAGTTCTAGGTCACCAAGTAATTTAATGTCCAAACTGGAACACCTTTCAAAATGAAATGAGGTTCTCAATGAGTCCTGGAACAGCAGGAAAGAGTAATACAGTCTTAGGCAAACTGGGTTGAGTGGATTCTGCTTCAACACTCATCCACTCCTACAAAGGCCCAAAGGATCCTCAGCTAACACACTGGCTGAAATACATGACTGTCTCTAAGGATTCTCTGCCACAAGCAAAATTTCCTTCCATGTATGACCCATGTGTTTTCATGTTTCTATTGATGCTATTGCTTAATAGAAAGAATACACAAAGCCTTAATTTTTCATACAAGTTGCAAGGAAACAAATGTAACTTTGTAAGTCATGGGTCATAGATGATAGAGATGCTTTTGGCCCGGGGCCTTGAAGCACTGCCAGGAGCAGAACCATCTGCCAAGCTTTAATTTTACCTGCCTGGATTCTTGCAGAAGCATCCACCCACCTAATGGAATGGCATAGAAAAGGAAGCGCAAGGCAGCAGAGGCTGATCCTGTATCTTATTAGTTTTATCCTATGCAGGGGCTGTGGCTTTTAGGGTTTAGGTCTGAAAATATCCTTCTTGGCATTCTGGAAGTGCATTTTGTGTTGTCAAGAATCAGAAATGAGCCCCATAGCTAGATGTGGTGACCGGGGTGAGCCATACCTTATCAGTTGCCTGTAGCAAGCCTTTCTGCCTTCTCCTTTTTATCTAGCTGGTGGGGGATTCATGCTGCACTCATTCTCAGCATTGGGTAGTTTTTATTCTGGTCTTTCTGTTGGAGAAGCCAAACTTAATTGGCTCACCCCTGCCTAGCTGATCTTGTCCTTAGTCTCCCTCCAACCCCTGCACCTAAAATCCTACTGCTCCCAGTATTCTTTTTTTTTTTTTAAGATTTATTTGTTTATATATATGTGTATACTATCACTCTCTTCAGAAACACCAGAAGAGGGCATCGGATCCCATTACAGATGGTTGTGAGCCACAATGTGGTTGCTGGGAACTGAACTCAGGGCCTCTGGAAGAGCAGACAGTGCTCTTAACCACTGAGCCATCTCTCCAGCCCAATATTCTTTTATTTTTATTTTTTTTAAAAAGGCTTATTTTATAGTTATTTTTAAAATGTGTGTGTGTCTGTGTGTCTGCATGTGTGTCTATGTGTGTGTATGCCTCTGTGTGTGTGTGTGAGTGAGTATTTATCTGTGTACCAAATAAGTATAGATGCCAGTGAGGCCAGAAGAGGGCATTGATTCCCTGGAGCTAGAGTTACAGACTGCTCTAAGCTGCCTGACATGGGGACTGGGAATTGAACCTGGGTTCTCTCTCTGCAAGAGCCACACTGCCTCATCACTGTGCCTGCTCCTGGGATTCTCAAGGAAGGACCTTCATCTTGAATCCTGTCTCCTCACCGTCCCTGTGTGTGTGTGTGTGTACACTTGAGAACCCGCTGGATGTGCTCCTGATTTGTGGAGCAGAGGCCTCAGCTAGAGAGTGGCACCTCACTTTACTTCGAGAGAATTCTCTTGCAACATTAACTTTCTGGTAACACAGGCTCTCTTGTGTGCGTGCTGGAGACTGTCAGCTTGCAGCTAGAGCTCAATAAATCCTGTGGCCTTAAGTTGTTCCCTAGGGTATTGCTGCCCACCTCATAAAACTATTACTTAATTAAGTTCGACACAGTACAATTGGCAGCCTTTGCTTCTGGCCAGAGCTCCAGACCTGAGTGTGACCACGTGCTCTGGATGGTGGGCCCCTTGTACAAAGGCACAGGAGAGATTCTTGGCCAAGCTAAAGAACTCTTCTCTAGGGTCATGGAAACGCTGCGATGTCATTGGAGAGATTCTTTTGTGCAGTCAGAACTCAGGGCTCAGGGGCTACTGGGGAGTTTGTTTTTGACCAGTTGTGGCTTAGACATATGAGAGAATTAAAATTAAGAAACAAAGAAATGCTGCCTTTCATAAGGAAAATGGCAGTTCAGTATTCGGTTAGAAATACTATATAAAATAGATTGAATAACCCTTATCCCACATGCTGGGGACCAGGGTGCTTTTGATTTGGACTTTTATTTTTTTGTCTTCAGATTTTGGAATAATTTGCATGCACACAGTGTAATATGTTGGCAACAAGAACCAATTTTAAACCCCCAATTCATTTATGTTTTATATACATCTTGTAGACATAGCCTGCAGGTAAGTTTATACAATGTTTTAAAATAATTTTGTGCATGAGACAAAGTCTTATGATGTGGAATTTTCCACTTGGCCTGTCATTTCGGCATCCAAAGTTGGGGGTTTTGAAGCATTTCGAAGTTGGAGTTTGGAAACTTAAAATGCTCACTTGACCTGTATGTTCTTAGTTGCCATGAAGTTTTGAGCAGAGCAAACTGTGCTGTTCAGATCCCGGCCTGTTCAATTACCAACCACAGCTTCTGACATCTCTAGAGGTATCAATAAATGACAACGATGAAGGCTGGTGGCTTCAGGTGACATCTTTTAAGTCACAGCCAGGGCAAGGTGCTACATGCTTGATAAAACAAGCAAACAAGCAAACCAGAAAACTAGATAGCTACAGACTATGTGGTGATTCCGGAGAGCTGGAGCTGAGCCAGGGAGCTCAGATCATGCTCTAGATAATTATTTTTTGATAATTGATCCTCAAGCTTGTTCAAAAGTAAGGCTACATAGTTGAATGTCAAAAGGGAGAGACTTCTGCTTGTATTCCATAGACTGTTCTTCACACCCACAAAGACAACTTAGGACCCTCTAAATGAATGTTCCTCTTACTGGAAGTTAAAGGATGTACAGTGGTAAGAACAAATGGTTTGGAGGCAAATATACCAGACTGTACTCCTTTGCCTGCTAAACCTGTTGGTCATGCTATGGGGCCATGGGGGAGGGATTCCAGCTGATCAGACCTAAGTGGTGGTCTCTTCCCTTCCACCTCCTACAGATGTGAGGACTGAGAGAGGTTTGTTTGTGTTGTCCAGTAGATCTTTGTTTATTTTGTTCAATTCTGGATCAGAGCAGTGCCTGGTATACAACCAGCTATGAACTTATTGTGGGGCTGACAGCTACTTCCTTCAACCTTTGGTGATCTGGAGGCATCAGGGTTGTACTACCAGGACTCTTCAAGGAGAGCTTTCTCACCCAGATGCCTGCTCCAGGATCCCATACATTGCCACATCTCACCTATGGCTGCAGTCCAGAGTGCTTGAGGGTATTCTTGTGTCTCAACAAAACATTAACAGAGCCACTGCTTGAGGACAATGCTTCTTCTCTCCTGAACATATATAGATACCTAGAAGAAAGGTTCTGTCTCCACCCAGGAGATGAGGACAAAGAAATGACCCACTGTGCCATTTAAAATAGTCATTGACAGGGCTAGGGACATGGTGCAGCAGAGGACCCCATTTTACTTATCAGCACCCATATTGAGTGGGTCAAAATTACCTGTAATTTAAGCTCCAGGGAATATACTGCCATCATTTGGCCTCTGACCACATACACAACACACACACACACACACACACACACACACACACACACACAGAGAGAGAGAGAGAGAGAGAGAGAGAGAGAGAGAGAGAGAGAGAGAGGATAAATAAATAAATAAATAAATAAATAAATAAATAAAATTATTCTTCCAGAAGACCTGGGCTCAGTTCCCAGCACCCATATGGTGGCTCACAACTATCTGTGACTCCCATTCCAGAGGATCTAATACCTTTTTCTGACTCCACAGATCCCAGGTATGCAAGTGGTACACAGACTTACATGTAGGGAAAATGTCTATACAGAAAAAGTAAAGCTATAATAAAAATTATATTAAATTAAAATATAGAACTTTTAAACCATTGGCAGATACATTTTATGCCACAAGTGTTGAGTGACTTGAGGAAAGGTTCTGTGTGCTAGCTAATCGAAGCCCTGACAAGCAAGGAGGAGCAGTAACTTCTGTAGTTGAGGGACGGAGGATTGCAGAGGAGATTATCCTAACATCACATGACAGGGGAGGGGCTCTGCACTTCTATTTTATCTCACTCTCCTCTAGCCCCTCACTGAGTCAAGCCAAGAAATTTTAGGCAGAAGGGTCCCACAGCACAGGTACCTACAGAAAGGTACAATATCTCTTTCTAGAATTCCACTCAGAGAGTTACTCTCAGAAAAGACTCTGTGTGAATGACACAGAAGACCCTGAGCCAAAGACAGAGTGAGGAGCCAAGAAGACCCAGTCATCAGCAAAACAGCCATTTAGTAGCAGAAATTAATTTTAAAGAAAAATGCAATACGATGACCATATTTCTTTAACGCACTGCCTCACTGTAATGCCCAAGCTAGCCTTGAACTTGAAATCCTCCTGTCTTCTGGAGTGTCCACATCTGTCCTCCACAGCCCACCAGGGGACCCAGGAATGTTCAAGGGTGTTATGCACAAACTCTGACTGAATGCAAGCTAAACACAATTACTCTGACCCAGAGGAAACCAAGGACAACTCAAGTTAGTCAGGTGCAGAAAGTCACTCTTAGTTGCCTGGTAATAACAGTCAGGATACACCTTTTTGTGCAACACAACCTGGGAGCTGCTAATCATGGTGGAAGATAGGGCATGACCACAAACACCACATCAACCAGAGAAAACAGAATTGGCTGAGAGTTTAATCTGCTTGGGGCTGGCAATGCAGGCCTGCAATTCTAACTATTCAATAAACAACTTATTGGACAATTTAATGAGACTGATAAAAAGCAAAAATGGAACTGGTAATATAGCTTAGTATCTGTGAGGTTCTAGGATCAATTCCCAGTGCTGAAAAGAAAGGAAGGGAGGGACAGAGGGATGGAAGGAGAAGGGAAGGAGGAGGGAAGAGTGAGCAGGAAAGATCAAGCTTGTCTTGGCTTGAGTTACTCAACACTCTTGGCCTCTTCCTTTGGCCCACTTTTATCTTGTTAAGCATATCCTGATATGTATGATGCATTCTAGATTCATTTACTCTACTAACAAAGGAATCAGTGAGTTGCTAAGCACTACCTGGACATACACACACACACACACACACACACACACACACACACACACCTTTTTAGGCTCTAGAGATACATCACCAAACTAACTAACTAACTAACTAACTAACTAACTAACTAAATAAATAAATAAATAAATAAATAAATAAATAAATAAAAACACTATGCTCACTCTCTGTCCTCATGTTCTGGTCAAGAGAGCCAGATGTCAAACAAGAGAAATAAGTGAAATCCATGTCTGTCATATGCTGATGCATGGTAGCAGGCAAAATAAAGGAGATGGGAGCACAGCTCTGGGAAGTGGGGAATGAGCAAGGTAATATGTTGTAGAAGAGCCTCAAATGCAGTGGGAACAGGATCTGCAAAGGCTCTGAAGAGGGACTGTGCCTGGAAAGTATGAGAAGAGACAAGAAGAGGACAGAATGTCTGGGAAGACAGAGGGAGAACCCCAGTAAGAGAGGAGGTTGGAGAGGTGCTACGGTGCAAACCATATGGCTTTGTAGATCATCATAAGGTGGTGTTTATGTAAGGGGGTGTAAGGTGGAGTAGCCAGTGTAAGCTTGGGCTGTGCCGTGACATGATTTAATTAGCCATCTTATCAGATGGTGGCTGTGTGGAGCTTAGATTGAAAGGAATACAGACAGAGCCAGGTAGATTAGCTGGAAGGCTTCTGCAATGGTTTAGGACAGAGGAGACAAAAAGTTGACCCAAGGTGATAGCAGCATGTGGACCACTTTGAAGGTAGACCAGATGGGATGTGTATGGTGATTGGCTGAGTCCAAGAGCAGAGCCACTGGGCACTCTTCTCAGACACCAAAGTGTGACTTCTAAAGTCTCATCCCACAGAGCAGACCTGAGAGACACTTCACTAAAATAGAAGACACCTGAGCACCAAAACAGTGCTTAAAAACAAAGCCAGTAACATGTCTGGAGAGGGAGTGTCTTATGTTCCTGGCCACTCTGATATTGCTGATCAACCATGGCTTGCAGAGGCCTGGGTAAGGAAGTCCTGGACGACGGTTATTTACATCTCTTTGTTCAATCTGAGTGAGAACAGATTGATCAGGGAAACTGGGTATGTTCTAGTGTGTGCCCAGCCTTGTTCCTGTATTTGATCTTAGCTAGGAAGCTAAGGAGACATTTCACCATGTTTCTATGCGGACAAAATGATTTTCTGTGACTGCTCTGTCTTTCTGCTCAAGGCTGTCACCAGACATAGAGCTCTCTCATGCAGGTGTTGGGGCAGTCCATCAGCATGGGCTAATGTTGCCCCCTGCTGTCCTAGCTCTGCCTGGGCCCTTGTCGTTCTTAGGGTTTCAAGTCTGATCCCTAGAAGCCACAGAACCTTAGTTCTTTTTGATTCAGAGAGGCTGGGTGTCCAGAAAGGGGATACACAGCAGTTGGCATCCTATTTTAAAATTTCTGGCTATCTGGTTGAGCTGATGCTTTTGACACATGCCTCACAATTACACTCTGATGGCTGTCTTCCCAAAGACAGTAGAACTAAAATTCTTTCAGGTACGCACACATGGATCCTTAACCCTCCTAATGTCTCCATGCTTAAGCATGTTCCCATTGCATTTCACCACTCTCCCTTCAATACTTGCTTGTTGGTGGAGGGGTGTTGCAGTTGTCTTGATGAGGGGTTTCTCTCATAAGCCTCAGAGAAAAATGAATTGGATGTTTCTGGTGACTGGACAGGATTGGACCACCCTGGCTGCCCTGTGAGACTCGAGGTACCAACACGTTCTGCTAAATAGAAAGTGGAGGGCTTAGTGGTGGAAGGGGAATGAAGAACCACTCATCCTCATTAACAGGTCAGTTGAGATCCTCCTCACATACCATCCTCAGCTCTGTCTGGGATGTGCTGATCCACGTCTACCACCATCCGAAAGCCGAGGGACTGGAAAGGGTGGACGGGACAGGCAAGTTCCCAGGCAGCAGGGCCTCCACACACTCACCATCCTCAACCATCTGGTCTCTTTCTCCACTGTATTATAGTTGGAACAGTTCTTCCTTGGTGGTTTCTTTGGGCAAATTTTACATTAGGTGGATGAGCCTGTGCTTGTTTAATGACATCACTTTTGTTTGATCAAGGCTATTCTGGATAATGCGTTTTCCCGTGGAGTTCATGGTCTTGTATCTGAGACTTGAGAGAAATCGATACTGTTGAGATGCACTTACATTGTGAAATTGTGAAAGGGGTCTCGGTGCTGCTCCATGAGTCTACCCGCCTTAGCTCTTTCTGGAATTGCCAGACCCCTAGCTGTAGTCTAGGTGCCCTGTGATTACCAGGCAGATCTTGAGCTGGGAAAAATACTTTCAGAATCTGGCCAGAGAAGCTTTGCAGAGCCAAACAGAAAAACTTTTTTTTTTTTTTTAAATAGTGTTTGCTGATTTTGGCAAACTCTTTCCCTCCTAACACTTAGTACATGTACAAATAATAGAATGAGCTGGGACAGGAGAGCAAGTGTTTCCTGGTGATACAGTAAGACTCCATTGTTTTTGCTGTGACAAGAGGCAACCCTGTGTTTGGCTCACTGTGTGTTGTTTTAATAGCATGTTTTCCCTGCATGAATCAGTGCTGCAGAGATGGGTGTTACACTCACATCGTCTTTGGGAGCTGAGATGGTGTATGTAAATGACCAGTCAGACAACTTGTGAATGATCAAAGGAAATGGAGAAGTGGAGCAAAGAGATTGATATAGATACTCAAAAAGCAATCACACACACATACACCACACACACACACACACACACACAACCATGTAGGGGAAGCTCTGATACTAATGTCCTATTCCCCAATTTGTTCTTGGTTTGTCAGTAAAGAAGGCCAGGGGCTAATTGCTGGGCGTAAGGTACAGGTGGGACTTCCAAGTCCCAGGAGGAAAAGGCAAATGCAGAGAAGGAGAGGGAGGCTTTCTGCCATGCTTAGGAGGAAGAAGAAAGCAGCAATCATGTGAGGTCTTAGGGAGAGCTTGGGCCTGTGGACTCCACTACAGGTGGGTGGCCAAGGATGTTTGGCAGGGGCTAGATGGGACTAGCCACTAAGCTTAGGGCAGGAGGAGAGGAGATAGTAAATTGGTAAGAGCAATTTTTTTTTTCCAGGCGGGAGATATCTGCACCTAACAATTGTGCCTAGAAGGCAAGTCGTAAAGTAACATCCTGTGTGTGTGTGTCTTTCATCCTCAGAGTCAAAGGTCTCAGGTGGGAGATCATGGTGCAGAACCGTCCTGGAGCTAAAGGCAAGTAAAGCAAAAGGAAGATGGGAGGTGCCAGAGTGTGGGCTGATCCTGGGAAAAGGCAGTAGCTTTTAAAATTACACATAACACATTCACACCACACACACACACACACACA
>NW_022196913.1:35857193-35876990 GCF_008632895.1 Mastomys coucha | reverse complement strand
AGCTACTCCACCTTTTTTTGGCTTGTGGCAGAGGTTTTCCATGCCTGCTTTTAGGTAAAAGTTATACACTATACATTCTAAGATTCTCCAGCCTTTCACCACCACCGCGAAGTTATCCTTGCTTATGTTAGCTACAGAGCCCTCCACAAAAGGGAATCCTTCGGAAATATTTATGAGAAATACAGATTCTGAGGCTGGCTCTGAAGATTTCAAGTCTTGGTTAATAATTACCTTCAAAAAGGGATTTTACCCATTTCTTTGAGTTGGGAACATAAAGTGATGTTTTAAACTTGATATGTGTAAGTGTCTTGCCTGCACGCATGTCTGTGTACCACAAACGTGCAGTACACGAGGGCATTGAACCCCCTGGAACTAGATACAGTTACGGATAGCTGTGATCTACCATGTGGGATCTGAGAACCAAACACTGGTTCTCTGCAAGGGCAGCAAATGCTCTTAACCACTGAGTTACTCCTCCAGCCTGTGGTTTCCATTTCAAAAGTAATTTTAGACTTGTAGAAAAGTTTCAAAAGCAAAAAGAAAACATTGGTCTACTTGTTACCCAGCTTGTCCTAATGCTGACATGTGACCATCTTATCATAAGAATTAAAAGCAGGAAATTAATATCAATAAAAATGGGTTATGTTGTTTCCAATGTCCTAGTTTCTTTGCTTTCGTTGTGATAAAAATAACTTGGCAAGAGCAACGTGAGAGGAGAGGGTTCATTTCAGCTCACAGCTCCAGGTTCCAGGCTCTAACTCGTCATCTGGGGAAGTGACAGAAGGTGGGGCAGGATGGGGCAGGCGCTGGTCACATTGCTTTCGCAGGTAAGAAGTAGAGAGTGACAAGGTTGTGCATGCCTATGTTCAGCTTTTATTCTCCATTTTATTGTCCAGGGTCCCCTACCTAGGGGATGGTGCCACCCATAAGTAAGAAGGGTTTTCTCACATCATCTAACATCATCAACATATTTTCCCAAAGGCACACCCAGAGGTCTGCCTCTCAGATGATTCTAGATTTTGTCAAGCTGACAGTAAGCATTATGACCTATTCCTTGTCAGTTTAACACCAAACTACATCACTTTTAAGCCATAATCTTCCATGTCTTGTTTCCATAGACCCATGACCATTGATTTAGTCCCACTTTAGAAGTTCCTACAGTCTTTAATAACACTTTAAATAGCCCCAAGTCTCTTAACTGTGAGATTCACTTTATAAAAAACAAAACAAACAAACAAATCCTCCACAAAAGACAGAAAACAAACAAACAGACAAACAAAAATACATTATACACCTCTAACAAAAAATGGCACAGAGCAAACATTTCTGTCCCTAAATGTCCCTGTGACAGCTCTGCCATCTTCAGCCCACACAGAGTCTCTTCTAGGTCAGCTCTACTCCATGCTCATGGCTCTCTTTGGTGGATGTCTTATGATTCTGGCATCTCAAGATCTTAGGATCTCCATTGAAACCAAGGCTCTCCTTTCACAACTTCATACAATGGCCTCGTGGGGCCTATTTGCAGGGACTCCCACCCTCCGTGGACTTATCCTCAGTGGCTCTTCCGCAACTCCTCCAACCCTGCACTTTTCATGCCTGCAGACCCAGTACCATGTGGATGACAACATGGTATAAACATGCCCATGGCTGGAAAGGGCGGCTGGAAGCTCATCTGCCATGCAGACTTTGCGTGACAGCAGTATTTGAGGTGAAAGCTTCATGGAAGCGAATCTCCTGCCCCTGCATTGTCTCCTGGCACCCCTAACTCAGAGGTAGCCCAAATATGTCCTTGAGAACTCCCGTGCTAGGTGCTCACCAAGATATGATTTATTAACAGCTAGACATAATTGGACATTGCTCTCTGACCTTTACCAAAGTTCCAACATCTTAGCCAAACCCTGGCCTGGAATTTCATAAAGAATGTTACCCATCCAGGCTAATTGCACCTGGCATTGTTAGGGAAAAGTAGGGGAATTAGCCAGTAAGAGACACATCTCTACTTGCCCAAAAGATTAGCATAGTGGCCATTTCTTTCTTTCTTTTTTTTTTTTTTTTTTTACTGAGGATGGGTGGGACCTTGAGCTGAGAGAGAGAGAGAGAGAGAGAGAGAGAGAGAGAGAGAGAGAGAGTAGCAGTCAGCATTCAGCATTGAGCATTTGAGATTTGAGATTTGAGCCTCTGTCCTCCTGGCTGGCACACTCGCAGTCTCCCCCTCCCCCGCACCCCCCCACTCCGGCCTAGCCCATGTGGCCTGAGAGTGCTCAGAGCCCCGGGGGTGCTGCACCAGTCCAGAGGAGATGGCTGCTGTTTTAGACCTAGTGTGTTTTAGATGGCCTCAGATGTACCTCGACTACTGAGCTGCAAGAGTTTTCATTCTGAAAGGCTAGAGAATTCTAGAATTTTAAAATAAGAGCATTTAATAGAAATGTGTCAGTAGGAATGTATAATGTATAACCTTTACCTAAAAGGGCATGAGAGACCTGTAAAGAGCCAAGAATGTAGACTAGCCAGTTCCAGGAACTTGGCTAACTCAGAGCCTCAGGGCTCTGGTTCCCGAGACCTGCCCCTCCTGACTGATCCACAATGAGGGCAGAACTAGGATCTACTGGTTTACGAGGCTCTCCACCCTGCCAAGGCTCTCCACCCTGCTGACCTGTAGATGAAGATTACATTCCTAGAAGGAATATGTTCCCCTTCCTAACTGAATACCTTGGGTTGGGTCCCTCTGAAATTTTCCACTGTTTTTTGTTATGTTTCCTTGGTAACCCCCTAACATCCCCGCCCCAGTTTGTGATTTTTCCCTTTAAATACCCCTTACTCCTTGTAGTCTGGGTCGAACTCCTCTGGCCTGCAAGGTTACGAGATCGACCCCAGTACTGGCCTATCCCAAATAAACCTCGTGCGCTTACAGCAAGATCAGTCTCTCGTGAGTTATTGGGTGGTCGTGTCATCCTGAGACTTGAGTGAGGGTCTCCCGAGCTCTAGGATCTTTCAATTCCTCTTTTGCAATGATTGTAAAAGCCCCATGCCATTTTTAAGAAATACATTCAGATAGCACACTTCTTTGTGTCGACTCTATTTATCACCCTCTGAATCCCTTGCACACCTGGCCAGAACTCTCATCACCCTGCAGATTAAGGGCTTCCCCGCAAGGAACCACGGTCAGTGGCACTCATCTATGAAGAGAAGCTTGGTTGGGAAATCCAGCAGACTGCCTCATCTTCCCCAACCAATTTATGTTGGATTTTGTAAACCCTGCATTGGATGACATCATCTTTGTTAGCAATAGTGTTGATGAGATATAAAATTGGCATGACATTTGCCATCTCTCTGCTGCTTCTAACTGCTACTTGCTACTTACTGTTTTGCTTCTGCCTGCTATACTCTGAATAAGCTTACTCATTAAAATCCAGGTATGTATGGCAACTTAGGTCATTCTTTGGATCATACAGACACATATGGAAAAAACTCATTGTTTTCTTCCATTTAGAGAACCTGACACACACACACACAAAAAAGCACTGTGTGTTTGTAAAGCTATCAAGCTTTTTTGTGTAATGGCCAAGTGCACTGTCTTAAGTCAGTAAAGACAAAAAACATTGCTTTTTGGTAAAAAACAAAAAGAAATAAAAAACCCGGCTGGCTGTGTAAATATGGCTTGAAGTTGTCAGCTAGGTCTCCGGTAGAGCTAACTCTCCTACCTCTTCCCAGAAGACATTTATAGAACCATTAATCCACATCTTCTAATGTTAACTGTTTAAAAAGTCTCAAGGTGACTCTGGTACATCATAAATATTTAAGTACATTAAACAGTACCAGTGTTTCTGTGATTAAAAACACGGCGACAATAAGTTTAGGATCCAATTGAAAATTAAATTGTGGAACACTGAAAAGTGTAAATTCTAGCAGCACCCTTTTAAAAAGTTGAATACTATTTTTCTTGTGCTTGAATTATCTCATTTTCTCTCAACATGAGCATCTGCCTATCCCACAGGCTTCCTTCCCTCTTGTCAAGGCTTTGTGCTGCTAAATCCAGGTAAAAGCACTTGAGAGTAGCATGCAGATGTGACCTGCCGACTTGGTTATTTAGCACTAGCAACACAGTGACCCTTTGTATCCACAGAGGATTATTCTAATGCCACCTTCCCCCACAGACACCAAATCCAGGGCTGTTCAAGTCTGATTCTATCCATGGCCAAGTGTTCACATAGACCCTACTGTAGACCATCTCCAGGTGCCCGGTTACACCTATTAGAGTGTAAATGCCAAGCAGTTGGCTGTCATTCTGTAGTTTAGGGGAAGCTGATAAGTGTAATTTTGATAAGTGAAAAATTCCATTAACAAGAAGTATGTCTCAGGATAAATGAAGTTACAGAAACAGAGAATAAATATTGAAATGTGAAGGACAATTCTATAGATAAAAACTCATGTATGTATGTATTCTTCTCAAGAATGTGTTAACTGGACAAAAAGGAAGCTGAGGGGTGGGAGCTACACTTATTGGTGGGTACAAGGGTTAAGTGTGAATGCAGTTAAATCCTGATGTAGGAAGGTGGCAGTAGTAAGGACACACCTTTAGGGTCACAGTCTCACCTGCCTTGGATAGCTGGATTTACAGTTCCAGGCGTGAAGTCCCTCCTATTGAGTAGGTCTTCAACCCATTAGACAGCTGTTTGTTACCCTCGAGAAATAAATGCCACTGTTGCCTCCTTGGGGATATCTTGGCATCCTCTCTCTGATTGTGGCTCATGGCTGTTGTAACCGGTAGGATTCTTGACTGGTTTTTCTCCCTTGGCGGTTTGGGAAGCACCTTTGGACACTCTGAGAGCCAGTGCTCAGGGAGGAGGCTTTCAGGCCAGTCTCAGTTTTATTCCTCCTAATCCTGTGTCCAAGTTTCATGGTGTCTTCAGAAGTAGGGTCTTACACTTACGCTCTAGGGGGCAACCGAGGGCAAGGGCAGCCGCAGCCTCTATGATGTAGCCCATTGGACTCTCCTGACAAACAACTCAAAGAGAGATTTCTCATGCCTGCTACTGGGGTTTTTGATAAATCATCTACTGCTCTTGCAGGGAGCACTTTCATTTCAAGTGGCATAAACACACACACACACACACACATACAAACACACCCCACAGACACAAGGCGTATTTCAAGCAAACATTAAGAAACATGTTTTTCTATGACTTTTTCAAATATCCTCAGTGCTATTTATCCTTCCCCTTCCTATTCTTCTGTTTTGCCCTCCCCTTTCCTAGTTACACCCTCTGTTCCCCATTTCCCCCTTCATAGCACCTGGGTCATACTATCCCCCTCTCTAGAGCTCCTTCTCATCCCCCACATGGGTCCCCCATTACTTTCCTTGTTTCTGAGGTTACTACAGATTATAGGCTCAAATCTAAAGATTAGGAACTAGGATCTATAGATAAGAGAAAACATGCAGGACATGTCTTTCTGGGAAAATACATAGCTTTAAACCTAGGTTCTGCATGTGAGAAAATACAAGGAATCCATCCTTCTGGCAAAGCTTACTTTGCTTTGCAAATGTTTTCCAGTAGCAGCCATTTTCTCGCAAGTACCACCATGACTTTGTTTTTCTTTATGGTCACATAAAATTCCAATGTGTTTATGCTCCACATTTTCTTTACCCATTTACCTGTTGATGGACATTTAAGCTGGTTCCATTTCCTGGCTCCTATGAACAGTGCAGAGATAAACTTGGGGGTGTCTGTGGTGTGTTGACTTAAGAGTCCTTCGGGTATATACCCGAGAGTGGGATAGCTGTGTCATGTGGCAGTTCTATTTTCAGCTTTTATGGTGGTTTCTTTGATGTATGGTTCACTGAATCTGAGGCTCCAGAAAGCTGCCTGTGCAGTAAATGTACTTTTGAGGGTGGTCTTTGTTGATGAAGATCCTCTTGCTTCTTGCTTCTGAGGAAAAATTAGGGAAGACAGAAGATTTTAAAAAAAGAACACATATTAACTGAAGTGATTTAGAAAGTCAGATCCATCCACTGCCTATTGTTTTAGCCTTACTATCTTCATAAAGAAACATCGGGACCCAAACGGAGCACCCATTACTCGGAAGCATGCTGACTCAGGACTATGAGTTGCAGGTGGTGATAAAAGCTTCAGGAAGAGCAAAGACTGACAGCCAAGCTCTTACCTCTCCCACACAACTGGATCAGGGATAAGGGATAGTCCTTCCTGCTGCTGGTCACGCCAAAGCGGCAGGAAAAGGCTGAGACCACAGTAGATGGCATAGAACTGAGGGCAGAGTCAGCATGATGCAGCTCTTTGCAAAACTCAATGGAGAAAGTATAGCAGAACCTCAAGTTCAGAGACAACAGGGAGTCTGGGGAAGGCTGTTTATTGAAAATGCCCATGTGGTAGGGATGAGACTGGGGGAGGGGTGGTGGCTGCCAGTTGAAGCAAAGCTTTTAAATAAAAAGAGCTGGAGACTAGGTACCACCTATAATCTCAGCATTCCAAAGAGAGAGGCAGAAGAATTGGGAGTCAAGGCCAGCATGGGTTACACAGTGAGATCTTGTCTCTAAAATAAAAGAAGGGGAGGGAGAAGAGAAGAGACAGAAAAGGAGTGGAGGGGAGGGAAGAGCACAAGAGGGGAATGGAGAAGAGGAAGAGGAAGAGGAGAAAGGCAGGAGTCTGTGCATTCAGTTGCCAACATGACCACTGCTCTGGACCTTTATTTCAGAACAAGGCTCCTGATGCAGAACTTTAGCTCACCTGGACGCCAATCCGAACCATGTCCCAAAGCCAAGATAGTTCCTTGCTGGTGCTTTTCTTGTCCTATCCAAATCTGCTGTGCTCTCTGCTTGCCAGGCTGAGCCCCCATGCAAAGCTGTGGAAAAGACTTGAGTTCAGGGTCTAGAGAGGTAAATGTTTGTCAGCACGGTGATAATGTCCTTGCAGTCCAGCCCAGTGTCATAGCCACGATGGAGAACAAATGTTTGCAGAGCTACTAAATGACATAGGAGCTCCTTGGTGGGACACTGAATGTCCTGCTTGTATATATTTTTTGTCACCTGGGAGTCTCATTCAACCTAACAGTGCGACTACTAAAACCAAGCTCATACACACACACACACACACACACACACACACACACACACACACACTAAAAAAGTAATGTGAGAGCTAACACAGAATTCCAAATCTGGGTTTTTGCACTGAGTTTATGCAGTGGCCATGGAGAAACACTGCTTACTAGCTTGTTCTCCATGGATTATGTAACCTGTCCTCCCTTTGAAAATAGATTTTTAAATACAATCTATTCTTATTATGGTTTACATTCCCTCAAGTCCTCCTAGATCCTCCCCATTCACCCAGATCCACACCCTTTCATTCTCTCTCTAATTATAAAACAGACAGATATCTAAAAATAATAATAAAATAAAAGCAAGCCAGAATAGGACAAAATAGGGGACAAAAGCCTATGATAAAGCCCAAGAAACACATGCAGATGCTGACATATGCACATATTTGCACACACAGGAGATCCATAAAAACAAAGCTGGAAATGATAACATATAAGCAAAGACCTTCAAAGTTAACAAGAAAAGAACAGAGAAGGAACTCAGACAAATTATCATGAGACAAAATAATCCTCAGAACTATCATTGAGTTCCTTTAGTGTTGGCCATTTATTGCTGGGAAGGGGTCTGTCTTTAAGGGTGGCTTGTATTGTCCAGTGAGGTTCAGTTGGAAAGAAGCACTCCGTTTTTCTTTCTGGGCAGTTATCAACTGGAAGTAGCTTCTGGGTTAAGGAGAGGGACTTGTGCCCACTTGCTCTCTCAGCCCTGGCTTAGACCTGGATGTGCTGCCAGTCTCTGGCTTCATGTGTGAATTAGTCCTGCTATCTTTAGTAGGCCTCGCTTCCACAGTGCCCTCCATCCCCATTGGCTCTTACCATCTTTATGCCTCCTCTTCCACAAAGTTCCTTAAGCCTTGAAGGGAGAGATTTGGTGGAGATATCCCATTTAGAACTGATTATTCCATGGTCTCTTGGTCTTCACATGCTGTCCAGCTATGGGTCTCTACGTTTGCTTCCATCTACTGCAGGAAGAAGCATCTCTTGTGGCTGAACAAGACACTGATCTATGAGTACAGCAGACTGTCACTAGGAGTCATTTTGTTGCTCTGGTCCTTTAGAAGAACAGTAGTGGGTTCCCCACCCCCCAGGTCCCTGACCTATTTAATTTCAAGTTCTTATCCATGTGGACAGTGTTGGGCATGGGTTCTATCTCTTGGAGTGGGCCTTAAATCTAACCAAGCATGGTTGGTTAACCCTACAACTTTTGTACCACTACCACACTTGCATGCCATTCACCATTGCAGATGACTGACAGAATCTGTAACAGGGTTGGTGTTCACCTGTGTCCTCTGGTAGTGTGCAGAGCGCCTTCCCATTCTATGAATACTAGTCAGTAAAGGGACTTAGCCTGCTTTTTTATACCACCCAGGAACACAAGTGGGCTGGGCCCTCCCACATCAATCATCAATCAAGAAAACCCTCTACAGTCTCGTCTGTAATCTGATAAGACATTTTCTCAATTGAGGTTCCTCTTCCCAGACAACTCTAACTTGTTTCCACCACTTAGCTGTTATGGATAGTACTGAAATAAAAACTGACGAGTGAGTGTGTCTCTAGTATATACTACTTTGAAATTTTTTAATTATATTCCCAGGAGTGATTAAGCTGAATCACTTAGGTTTACTTGTGGGGTTGTAGGGTTTGTTGATGTTTGTTGTGGCTTTTAATTTTTGGAAACTCCATACTGATTTCCCAGTGGCGATATTGGCCTATATTATTACCAGCGGTATATAAGATTATATTATTAAGTTTATATCATTACCAGCAGTATATAAGGTTCTTGTTTGTCCATATCCTTACCAACATTTGTTGTTATTTGTTTTTCATAACAACTGCCATTCTGACTTGGGTAAGAGGAGATATCAATATCATTTTAATTTGCATTTCTCTAAAAGCTAGTGAAATCAGACTCTCCCCCCACCAACATATTTGTTGGCCTGTTTTACTTCATTTTTTTAAGAAAGTTGCTCATTTCATTAGCCCAGTTATTAACTGGATTGTTTGATTTCTTGTTACCTAGTTTTTTTAAAGTTCTCTACATCATGTAAATATTTTTTATAAGTATATATATTTTCATTAGATATTTTCTTTATTTATATTTCAAATGTTATCCCCTTTCCTGGTTTCCCCTCTGATAAAAACCCTTATTCCATCCCCCTCCCCTTGCTCACCAACCTACCCTGTCCCAGGTCCTGGCCCTGGCATTCCCTTACACTGGGGCATAGAACCTTCACAGGACCAAGGGCCTCTCCTCCCATTGATGACCAACTTAGGCTATCCTCTGCTACATATGCATCTGGAGCCATGAGTCCCACCATGTGTATTCTTTGGTTGGTGGTTTAGTCCTTGGGAGCTCTGGGGTACTGGTTAGTTCATATTATTGTTCGTCCTAAGGGGCTGCAAACCCTTCAGCTCCTTGGGTCCTTTCTCTAGCTCCTTCATTGGGGAACCTGTGCTCAGTCCAATGGATAGCTGTGAGCCTCCACTTCTGTATTAGTTGGGCACTGTCAGAGCCTCTCAGGAGACAGCTGTATCCGGCATTAATTCATGCCAGACATATAACTATGTTGACATGAAAATATATCTCTAAATTCAAAAGGAAAAAGATGATTTATTCAGGAGCCAAACGTGAATGACCATGGCCTCATAACAGAGTCATGTTGCCTCAAATACCATGTTCCAATGAGGTAAGAATTTCACAAAGCTTTATAGTAAAGACAACAACAAAAAGCAAGTCATAAAAAAAACCAAAAGTCTCAAACCCAGCTGTGGGTCCATCATGTAGGTAGGTAGTCTAAAACAAGCCAGGGAAACATTATAGGCCTCAATGCTATCTAATATCAGTCTTTGCTTTTCACAAGGATGTTATGCCTTACACAGAAGTGGGCATTACATGTGTAGGCTGAAGAAGATGGTCCAAAATAGTTTGGCTTTACGCCTGCAATTTTCCAACTTCTCCACAATTATTGAAGTTCCGGTCACTCAGCCTTGTTGCAGCTTCTTCCCAGGAACCTTGGTTAACACTAGCAATGATTTCCTCCCATTCTGCAGGCTGTCTCGTCACTGACTAATTGCTTCCTTAGCTGTAAAGAAGCTCTTTAATTTCATGAGGTCCAATTTGTCAGTCGTTGGCCTGGTTTCCTGAGGAACTGAAATCCTATTGAGAATGTTCTCGTTTATGCCTGTATCTTGATGAGATTGATCATCCTAGTTTTTCCTCCGTCAGTTTCAGTTTCAGTTTCAGGTCTTACATCTAAGCCTTTGATCTGTTTGTCTTTCTTACAAAGTGTACTCTTAGCATCTTTGTATCATGCTGTAGCTGCATGGCCTCTTATCTGGGTATTCTATTCAATCTGACTAGCCAGTGTTTCTATTGAACTAGTACAACTTGGTTTTGCTCTGTAGTGTGACTCCATTCAAGAGTGATGATCCTCTAGCCTTGTGCTCTTGTTCAGGATTGCTTTGGCTGAGTTATGATGTAGTCCACACACTTCTCTCTTCAGCAAGGTTGGCTTTTATCCAAGGAGTTTTCTACCTCTATAGATATGGTCATATGATTCTGTTCTTGAATCCATTTATGTGGTACGTTATATTTACTGATTTTCATTTGGCAAATGATCCCTGAATCTCTAGGACAAAGTCACCTTGATCATGATAAATGAGTGTTTTTGATATGCTCTTGAATTTGGCTGGCCAATATTTTGTTGTGATGTTTTGAGTCTATGTTCATTGAGAAGCTTGGCCTATAATTGTGTGTGTGTGTTTGTGTGTTTGTGTGTGTGTGTGTGTGTGTGTGTGTGTGTGTTGGATTTAAGGATAATATTGGTTCCATAAAAAGAGTTTGGTAGCATCCTCCTTATTTTATGAAATAGTTTGAGGAATCCGGGTACTCATTCTGTCTGAAAGTTCTGGGAGAACTCAGCAGTGAGTTGATTTTGCCGCCCAGTTTTTAGCTGGCAGGTTTTGTTTTTCTTTATAATTGCTGCTTCAGTATCCTTGCTTTTTATAGATCTGTATAAATTGTTTATCTCATCTTGACTTTATTTTGGTTGATTATGAGCCTACAAGTTTGTCTGTTTATTTTATATTTTCCAATTTGCTGGAATTTTTTAAAAATAATTTTCTTAATTACTTTCTGAATCACTTGTGTCTGTTAGAACACCTTCCCTTTCATCTCTAATTTCTCTTAATTTGAGTCTGCTTTCACATTTGGGGGGGGGGTCAGTTAGCTAAGGATTCATGAATCTTGTTTGTCTTCCCAAAGATCAACCCTTCATTTAAATGATTATTTTTTTCATTCTCATCTTATTAATTTCTTGTCTGATCTTTCTGTATACCGCGTGTGGGTTTGGCCCATTCTTACTCTTCCAAATCCCTAAAATGCACCATTAAGTTACTTATTTGAGTTTTTTTTTTTCTGATTTATTTTAAATGTAGGTATTTGTAGTAATGGTTTTCCCTGGAAAAGAGACTCTTATAATTTGTTAGTGGAATGGAAGCTAGCACAGTCACTAGAAAGTAAATGATTGTATAAATGTTTGTGAGTACACTGCGTGCTTGTTGTGCATGTATGTTTGTGTGTGTGGTTGTGTGTTTGCAAGCATGCTTGAGTGTGTTTGTGTGCGTGGATGTTTGTGTGTACATTTATGTGTGTGCATGCATGTTCACATGTCTGTTTATATGTTCATTTGTGTGTCCGTGTGTTTGTAGATGTACATCTGTGTATTTGTATGTCTCTGTATATGTGCTTGTATGCATTTGTGTAAGTATATGTGTGGTTGTGTATGTACGTTTTTGTGCATTTGTGTGCTGTGCATGTGTGTGCATGTTTGTGTATGTTTCTGTGACTGTGTTTCCACCAGTATGTGTGCATACATGTGTGTTGTTTGTGCATGTATATTTGCATGTATGTGCATCCATGTCCATGCATGTTTCTATGTTTGCTTATGAGTGCTTGAATATATGCGCATGTGTGTACATTTATGTGTACATGTGTGTTATGTGTATACAAATGCATGTATACATGTGTGTTTGTGTGTGTGCACATATATGACAAAACTAGAAACACAACAATGATAGAGGAAGAAGAGATCTTAGGGGATAGGAGTGTTGTGGAATAATACTTGTAATGGGAAAGTAAAAAGCAAGGTCTGTTTGTGAGGAAGAAAAGGACTTACAAGAATGGGGTACTGGATGAAAGAGGAGAACTTGGGAAGGGGAGTAAACTAGAAAAAAGATTGTGACATAGCTTGAGAATGCCATAATGTAAGTCATTCCTTTGTGTGATAACATTAAGTTAAAAAATGAAATAAAGTGACAAAAAATATTTTTTAAAAACATGAAAATAGACCAGGAAGTAGTGTGGTGCATGCCTTTAATCCTAGCACTTGAGTAGCAGAGGCAGGCAGATCTCTGAGTTCCAAGGCCATTCTGGTCTACAATGATTATGAGCCTAGAAATTTGTCCATTTATTTTATATTTACCAATCTGTCACTATCTACACCCAATTTGTTACATCTACAATGGTAATCTGCATGCAAGATGTGTCACTGTAATAGTGGCACAAGGCTTGTGAGAGTAACCAACCAATACTGACTGGATTTAAGGCCCACTCCATGAGATGGAACCCATCCATAACACTGCTCAGGTGACCAAGAGCCTGAGATTAAATAAGCCATAGACCTGTGAAAAATCCAAATACTACTGTTCTACTAAAGGAATGTAGCAACAAAATGTCATTTTGCTACACTCATAGATCAGTATCTTGCTCAGCCATCATCAGAGAAGCTTCCTCCTGCTGTGGATGGGAACAAACACAGAGACCCACAACTAGACAATGTGCAGAGTGAGACTTTGGAGCACTCAGTCCTCAATGGGCTGTCTCCTTCAGTCTTCCCTTCCTTCATGGCTCAGGGAGAAAGAGAGAGAGAGGAACTATAAAAGCAGTTGTTGAAACATTTGAATGATGAGTTGGCTCTGCAGTTAAGAGCACCCATTGCTCTTATAAAGGACCTGGACTCAGTTTCTAGCACCCAAATGGAGCCTCACAACCACTCATAACTCCAGTTCTCAGGGATCTGACGTCATCTCCTGACCTCAGAGGATAGTGGCATGCATGTGGTGCACAGACATACATGCAGTCAAAATACTCTTCCACTTAAAATAAATAAATCTTTAAAAATTAAAACATCAAACTATGGCTACCTTAGATGGGCCTCAGGAGAGGCAGCAAGACCCCTGCTCTGTTGGGCTGGAAGATGGCTGAAATTTGACTGCTAGTCCCTTTCTATCTTCAAGCATCCATCGTTAAGCAGTTCCAAACTTCAGCTTTTCTTCAGATAAACTTTGAGATTAAAGATCTTCTCATGGGAGCTACAGAGCATGCCTGTAATTCCTTCCAGAACATTCTGGGGTATGTGTTTACACATCTCCTGGGAAAGGGGCAAATTACCTCTAATTATGGTTTCTTTACCTTCTGGTAGTAAGTGTCGTACTCCCATGCACCTGGAAAATTGATTTTTCTTAGGTGAAATCTTTTCCATGTGATAAAGCAAATACATCGGGGTGGGGGGTAGCCACTCAGCAGCAGCCATCCACAGAACTTAGAAAAATTTCTTAATTACAAGGTACAACTGGGCTCCACAGGCCCCGTGTACCACTCATTGTGCTCCATCCACTCAGAGCTTATCTGGGACCCTGATTTTCACCCTGACTTTCAGTCCCTTTCCCACAATGGATGACAAGAAACATAGTTTAGGAGTTGGGATATAGCTCAGTGGTAGATCACACAGTAGTGTGCTTGAGGTTATAGGTTCCATCTCAGCCTTGAAAGAAGAAAATACTTTATTGGAACTTAGTACAAATCCTATATGTTACTAGAGCAAGCATCTCACTAAATAGCACTTTACTTCAGCTCTAATGTCCTGTGGATCTAGTCACATTTTTCACCCTAATTATTTTTTATCTCATTAGAAAACTCTAACCCAAGCTTTAGCTATGCTTCTACAGCTATGAAGAGACACCATGACTAAGGCAACTTATAAGAGAAAGCATTTAATTAGGGGTTTGCTTACAGTTTCAGTGGGTGTGTTCGTGACCATCATGGTGGGGAATGTGGCCACAGGCAGGCATGGCCCTGGAGCAGTCAAGAATTTACATCTGGTCCACAGAGGGAGGGGGTTACAGGGAAGGAGAGGAGGGACAGACAGGAACAGATAGACAGAGACAGAGGGACAGAGAGACAGAGACTGGGCCTGGTGTGGGCTTTGAAATCTCAAAGCCTGACCCAAGTGACATACCTCCAAAAATTCCATATCTCTTTATCCTTCTCAAAACAGTTGCATGAACTACAGACCAAACATTCAAATATGTTAGTCTATGTATGGGTCACATTCTCATTCAAACCACCACACCTACTAAGTTAGTTTTGAGATACATAAGTGGGATAAGATCCTGAGTTTGAAATTCTGAAGTCAATTCTAAACTTTAAGCATAGGTTAGTGCCATTGTACAGATGGGAAAATCAAGGCTTTGAACAATTGTCAAGTTGTTCATCATTACTTAGAGAAATGAGATTCAAGAAGCTGAGACATTCACACATTCATATATACACACATATGTTCAAATGTATTCATTCATTCACTTATTATCATGCTAGTACTGTGTGCCAGAGGCTGCTATCCTATGGATACAGAAGTTTATGACAAACCCAGCCTCTTTTCATGGATCTTCCAGTCTGAGAGATGAGAACCAACTCAAGATCACAGTTTTTCCTCAGCATTACCTGGGTACTGAGTTTTGAAAACTTGAACTTCATTAGCTCTTCTATGCTTGAATGTGTCCTCCAGGATCCACGTACTGGAAGTCTTAGCTCCCATGTGACCATATTGGGAGGTGTGACCTACGTGACACCTTCCACCATTGTGTGATACAGTAAGGAGCCTTTTGCTAGACTTGGTCCTTGGTCTCCTACTGATAGTCTTCAGGACTAAAAAAAGTAAACTTCTGCCCTATAAATTAAATAATCTCACGTATTCTGTTACAGCAATTCACATTAGACTAAAACAATAGTCATATGGAGCTACCTTAATCAAGACTCCAGTGTCCTTGACACTTTAGGGCACAGCATGGTCAAGAAGAGATGATCACTCTTTGTTTACCAGGACACTATTTGGTGTCTCCACTGTCTCAGAGGTCAATGTCCACCTGGTAGCTCCTCCTATAAACAGGAAAGAGAGGCCTCTGAGCTTGAGGTAATGTAAAGTGTGACCACTAGGGGCAGCAGCACATTGTCTCCTGTGGAGACCATTCAAGAACAGCCATGCTGGAAGGTTCTGCTGCTTCTGGGAATCTACATCCTCTGGAAGCATAATGACCTTAACATTGGGCTTGGTCAGCACTCCATATGCAATGCATACAATATCCTGAGGATGGGGTAACAAGCCTAAATTTAATGAAATTATTGACTATAGTCAGGCATTCACACCCACGGATTCTGCTTCTTTGAATTCAACCAGTGATGGCTGGAAAATATTTAAGAAAAAAAAAGGTATATCTGTAATAAACATGAACAGATTTCTCTTTGTTTTCTAAACAACACAGTATAACAACTATTTACTCAGATTTTGCATTGTGCTGTGTCATGTGGCATTGAGATGACTGAAAATATATAAGAGGGAACACATGTAGGTTGTGTGTAAATGTACATTATTTTATGGTAGAGACTTGAGGACCCATGAGGAAACCACAGGGCAAGTGCATTGCTCAGAATCCCATAGCTAGCAAATGGCAGGGGTAAGATCTGAGCCGAGATCTCAGGACGTGAGCCCTGCCAGTGGGTAGGAGCTGAGGCTGATCCCAAGAAATGAGAAGCACCGGAGGAAGGTGATTGCTTAGTTCAGAGACTCCGGGAAGGGCGGGGCTTTCCGGGTCCTGAGCAGTCCTTATGCGCATGCCCTGACTCTGCTGCCCCTGACCTCTGCTTCCGGTTTAGAGATGGCGATGATGAAGCCCATTTGGGACAGCTCAAGTAGGCAAATTTAGATGTATCCATGCCAGTCTGCACACAACCTCTGCTTGCTTGCAAAAAACAGTTCCTCCTCGCTCCATCTTGGCACTTGGCCCAAGCAGTTTTTCTATTCTTTCCCCCAAGGCCTGACTTTCACTCACAAAAATACACTGGTGAGGACCCTCAGCCCTGCAGTCCACAGGAAGGACTTCCTGTTTTCCTGAAAAATTTGCCGCAGATACAGTTTTCATACCAGTCTTCAGGGGAAGGGGGTGGGGTACCCATAGAGTTAGTTTTATCTGTGGTGAGACTGCTGAGCCTCTGGGCTGGTGGGGTGGTATAGAGACATGGAGGTGGGGAAGAGATGGGTGACTGGGCTTGATTCCCAGCTGTACTCTGTTCCTGGCTTGAGCTGATCTCTTTTCCCTTGACTTTCAGTGCCACTAAAATTTGAGACCATGTGGACAGAGTCCCCTATAAAATGTACATTCTAAAACTAAATAATGTATAAGCGCTCCTTTATTTCTACATCAAAGTGTACATGAAAGGAACACTTTATCCTTGGGGACAGCACAAAAATAGAAGCAAGGGCTCTTTCCCATGTCCCACAGATAGTTGGCTTTGCCAGCGTCTTGCTAAGAAATAGTCATTTCAGATTCGAGTCTACACTTCTTGGCTATTTATCAAACTAAGAAGATTAATTTGAGAATTCAACCATTATGCCCAGCAAGAACCACTGGTTTAGGTCTTGGACAAAGGTCTCTCAAGTTTCCCAGAGGAGGACCAATGGTATGCAAATGGAGCACCTCCCATCCTTAATGCCATGTATTTATTCAGCCAGGGACTTGGGGAATATAGGACTGAAGCTGAAAAACAAGATGATGAAGAGTATCACATGTCAATCTGGTTACCAAAGGGAGGATGGAGTCCAGCTTCCTCTGGACACCATGAAGCTTTCTCAAGAGTCCTGGGTAATCCAAAGGCTCTGTGCCCACAAGGCCTTGAGATAAGATCAGCCTTAGATCTGACTTCGAAAGCAAGAAAGGATTTTGACTTGATAAGGCTTGAAGAGGTTCCACTGTTGTCTGTCAATGAGGATTCTCAGATAGACAAACTTGGAAACTTTTCAATACTCAAAGGGATGCATACATTTAGGAGCCTAATACCATGTAATATGTTGGTATGGATCTGAGTAGATCTGGATTTACATGGACAGACTTTCAGGGTCCTCAATCTATGTTATGGGCTCAGTTGTGTCCCCTGACCCCAGATCCTGTAGATATGCCAACCTTAATAGTTCAGAATGTGACTGAATTGGGGAGGCAATTACCCTTAAAGAGGCAATTAAGGTTATCTGCGACTGAGTGGGTGGATCCTGATCCAATCTGACTGATGGCCTTTGAAAAGAGACATGGAAAACACACACACACATACCATGTATACATACCACACACCACATACACACATACACAGAGACACATACACATACCATATATATACATATACACATATACACACATATACCACACACACACATATACACACATACCACATATACACACCACACACACACACACACCACACACCACAGACATCATATACCACACATACACACTCACACACATACATACACACAAATCACAGACATCATATACCACACATACCCATATACTATACACACATCCACACATACACCACATATACCACACATACATATATACCACACACACATATATGTATACACCACACATACAAACCACACACATAGATACACCATACCATACATATACGACATATACCACACATATACCACACACACATGCACCACATACACACACTACCCACATACACTACACATACATGCTACACACATATCACACACATACACTACATACCACATACAGCACACACACCACACACTCACACACACACATACACCACAGACACCATATACCACACACATGCACACATACACCACATACACCACACAATACACATATACCACACACACACAAACCACAGATACCACACCACACATACATCACATATACCACATGCATACACCACACACACACACACACATGCACATGCACATACCACACTATATACACACACATGCACACACACATATCACACCACACACACACATGCACACACACATACCACACCACACACACACACACACATGCACACACACATACCACACCATACACACATATACACACCATATACATACACGCACGACCCCCCCACACACACACACACCCACACACACACTCACAAATCATGTAAGGACATAAAGAGAAGATGCTATTTCAGTATCAGGGGAAGTCAGTCCTGCCCAAGCCTTGATCCTGGACCCCAACCTTCAGAACCATGAGGAGACCATGCAACTCCCTATTCCTTCATCCCCCAGCACCTGCAACTCGACATTTTACACCCTATTCCTATTAGTTTTGAGTACTTTAAGTACCTAAATGTCAGTTATGTGAGTCAATGGATCTTGATATGTTCCGTAGCCCTAACAACCAATACACTCTGAAATGAAACCATGACCCCACTGATCAGTTACAGTAATGAACTGGGGGTGTTTTGTGGTAACCTTGGGAACCAGTCATTAGGCTCTAAGGAGATAGCTCCATCAGTAAAGTGCCTGACAGGCAAACATGGAGATCTGAGTACGGATTCTCCAGGATCCATGCAAAAGTCAGGTACAGCAGCATGCACTGTAAACTAGTGCTGGCACATGGAGCAGAGAAGGGCAGGTCTCCAGGGCCCAAGAGCCAGCTATTCTATCTAATCATGAGCTCCCAGTTCAATGAGAGATCCCACTTAATAAAAATAATGTAGAGAGTGATAGAGGAAGATACAATGCATGAATGTAAGAAGTATTCCTTCTTCTTGCTTGTCACCCAGTTAGCCACCTCCAGGGGTGGGGATGAGAAGGGGTGTGAGGTAATGGCCTGGGCAGATAGGAGTACACAATCAGCTTTGGCCACTGGGAACCAGGCCTCAACGACTCTCAACCTGATCACACAAATTCAAGTGGGAAAGAAAAGTTCTTTTGTTTTGTTCTTTAAAAATCGAATCAAATCTATTTCTCAGGCCTCATGCTTAGAATGTGAAGAAAAACCATCTTATTCACCAGGGGGACTTCAACCAGGCTTCTCTTATTATTTTTTTCTTTTGAGCTTTAAAAATGTGTAAAATCACTTTAATCTTCAGTTCAGTTGTATTAAATACACTCACAATGGTGTACAAGCATGGCCAGCCTCCTCATTGTTCATATTTTGTAAAACTGAATTTGTACCAAACACTAACTCCCAACTCCTTACTTCCACCCCTGGGAATGCCTGTCTCTCTACATTGTGGGTACTTCATGTATCTCACATGTGTCCTTTGATGACCTTTTCATTTCACTTAGTGTAGTGTCTTGATGTTCATTCATGTTTGTGATCATTAACGTTTTGTTTGTGTAATAAATACCTGAAAGAGATGGCTTAAGGGAGGAACATTTTGTTGGCTTAAAGTTTCAAAGGTTTAAGGCTATGGCTGGCTTTGTTTCTCCTAGGCTATGGAGAGGCAGAGTTTTGGGGCAGATGGAGCTGGAGCAACAAAGTCGCCTACCTCATGGTAGCCAGGATGGAGAGAGAGAGAGAGAGAGAGAGAGAGACAGAGAC